>NC_081357.1:80607367-80729867 GCF_030684315.1 Stegostoma tigrinum | reverse complement strand
TGTGTGTCGCCCTCTGTGTGTGTGCGTGTCGCCCTCTGTGTGTGCGTGTCGCCCTCTGTGTGTGTGCGTGTCGCCCTCTGTGTGTGCGTGTCGCCCTCCGTGTGTGTGTGTGTGTGTGAGTCCCACACCGTGTGTGTGTTTGTCGCCCTCCTTGTGTGTGTGTCGCCCTCCTTGTGTGTGTGTCGCCCTCCGTGTGTGTGTGTCGCGCCCTCCGTGTGTGTGTGTGTGTGTGGTGTGTGTTTCGCCCCCTGTGTGTGTGTGTTTCGCCCCCTGTGTGTGTGTGTGTGTGTCGCCCCCTGTGTGTGTGTGGCGCCCCCTGTGTGTGTGTGTGGCGCCCCCTGTGTGTGTGTGTGGCGCCCCCTGTGTGTGTGTGTGGCGCCCTCTGTGTGTGTGTGTGTGTGTGTGTGTGTGTGTGTGTCGCCCTCCGTGTGTGTGTGTGTCGCCCCCTGTGTGTGTGTGGCGCCCCCTGTGTGTGTGTGGCGCCCTCTCTCTGTGTGTGTGTGTGTGTGTGTGTGGCGCCCTCTGTGTGTGTGTGTGGCGCCCTCTGTGTGTGTGTGGCGCCCTCTGTGTGTGTGTGTGTGTGTCGCCCTCTGTGTGTGTGTGTCGCCCTCTGTGTGTGTGTGTCGCCCTCTGTGTGTGTGTGTGTCGCCCTCTGTGTGTGTGTGTGTGTGTGTCGCCCTCTGTGTGTGTGTGTGTGTCGCCCCGTGTGTGTGTGTCGCCCTCTGTGTGTGCGTGTCGCCCTCCGTGTGCGTGTGTGTCGCCCTCCGTGTGCGTGTGTGTCGCCCTCCGTGTGCGTGTGTGTCGCCCTCCGTGTGCGTGTGTGTCGCCCCGTGTGTGTGTGGCGCCCCCTGTGTGTGTGTGGCGCCCCCTGTGTGTGTGTTGCGCCCTCTGTGTGTGTGTGTGTGTGTGTCGCCCTCTGTGTGTGTGTGTCGCCCTCTGTGTGTGTGTGTGTGTGTCGCCCTCTGTGTGTGTGTTTGGTGCCCCCTGTGTGTGTGTGTGTGTGTCGCCCTCCGTGTGTGTGTGTGTGTCGCCCTCCGTGTGTGAGTGTCGCCCCCTGTGTGTGTGTGTGTGTGTGTGTGTGTGTGTGTGTGTGTGTGTGTCGCCCCCGTGTGTGTGTGTCGCCCCCGTGTGTGTGTGTCGCCCCCTGTGTGTGTGTGGCGCCCCCTGTGTGTGTGTGGCGCCCTCTGTGTGTGTGTGTCGCCCTCTGTGTGTGTGTGTCGCCCTCCGTGTGTGTGTGTGTGTGTGTGTGTCGCCCTCTGTGTGTGTGTGTGTGTGTGTGTGTGTCGCCCTCTGTGTGTGTGTGTGTCGCCCTCCGTGTGTGTGTGTGTGTGTGTGTGTCGCCCTCTGTGTGTGTGCGTGTCGCCCTCTGTGTGTGTGCGTGTCGCCCTCTGTGTGTGCGTGTCGCCCTCTGTGTGTGCGTATCGCCCTCCATGTGTGTGTGTGTCGCCCTCTGTGTGTGTGTGCGTGTGTGTGTGTCGCCCTCTTGTGTGTGTGTGGCGCCCTCTTGTGTGTGTGTGTGTGTGGCGCGTTCTCTCTCTCTCTCTCTCTCTCTCTCTCTCTCTGTGTCTTTCTCTCTCTCTCTCTCTCACTCTGTCTCTCTGGTCTCTCTCGCTCTCTGTGTGTGTGTCTCTCTCTCCCTGTCTCCTCCTCTCTCTCTGTCTCCCTCTCCCTCTGTGTGTGTGTGTGTGTGTGTGTGTGTGTGTGTCGCCCTCTGTGTGTGTGCGTGTCGCCCTCTGTGTGTGTGCGTGTCGCCCTCTGTGTGTGCGTGTCGCCCTCCGTGTGCGTGCGTGTCGCCCTCCGTGTGTGTGTGTGTGTGTGTGAGTCCCACACCGTGTGTGTGTTTGTCGCCCTCCTTGTGTGTGTGTCGCCCTCCTTGTGTGTGTGTCGCCCTCCTTGTGTGTGTGTCGCCCTCCGTGTGTGTGTGTCGCGCCCTCCGTGTGTGTGTGTGTGTGTGGTGTGTGGTGTGTGTTTCGCCCCCTGTGTGTGTGTGTTTCGCCCCCTGTGTGTGTGTGTGTGTCGCCCCCTGTGTGTGTGTGGCGCCCCCTGTGTGTGTGTGTGGCGCCCTCTCTCTGTGTGTGTGTGTGTGTGTCGCCCTCCGTGTGTGTGTGTGTCGCCCTCCGTGTGTGTGTGAGTCGCCCCCTGTGTGTGTGTGGCGCCCTCTGTGTGTGTGTGTGTCGCCCTCCGTGTGTGTGTGTGTCGCCCTCCGTGTGTGTGTGTGTGTGTCGCCCCCTGTGTGTGTGTGGCGCCCCCTGTGTGTGTGTGGCGCCCTCTCTGTGTGTGTGTGTGTGTGTGTGGCGCCCTCTGTGTGTGTGTGGCGCCCTCTGTGTGTGTGTGTCGCCCTCTGTGTGTGTGTGTGTCGCCCTCTGTGTGTGTGTGTGTGTCGCCCTCTGTGTGTGTGTGTGTGTCGCCCCGTGTGTGTGTGTCGCCCTCTGTGTGTGCGTGTCGCCCTCCGTGTGCGTGTGTGTCGCCCTCCGTGTGCGTGTGTGTCGCCCCGTGTGTGTGTGGCGCCCCCTGTGTGTGTGTGGCGCCCCCTGTGTGTGTGTGTGTGTGTGTGTGTGTCGCCCTCTGTGTGTGTGTGTGGTGCCCCCTGTGTGTGTGTGTGTCGCCCTCCGTGTGTGTGTGTCGCCCTCCGTGTGTGTGTGTGTGTCGCCCTCCGTGTGTGAGTGTCGCCCCCTGTGTGTGTGTGTGTGTGTGTGTGTGTGTGTCGCCCCCTGTGTGTGTGTGTCGCCCCCTGTGTGTGTGTGGCGCCCTCTGTGTGTGTGTGGCGCCCTCTGTGTGTGTGTGGCGCCCTCTGTGTGTGTGTGGCGCCCTCTGTGTGTGTGTGTCGCCCTCCGTGTGTGTGTGTGTGTGTGTGTGTCGCCCTCTGTGTGTGTGTGTGTGTGTGTCGCCCTCTGTGTGTGTGTGTCGCCCTCTGTGTGTGTGTGTGTGTGTGTGTGTGTGTGCGTGTCGCCCTCTGTGTGTGTGCGTGTCGCCCTCTGTGTGTGCGTGTCGCCCTCTGTGTGTGTGTGTGTCGCCCTCTGTGTGTGCGTGTCGCCCTCCATGTGTGTGTGTGTCGCCCTCTGTGTGTGTGTGCGTGTGTGTGTGGCGCCCTCTTGTGTGTGTGTGTGTGTGGCGCGCTCTCTGTGTGTGGCGCGCTCTCTCTCTCTCTCTCTCTCTCTCTGTGTCTTTCTCTCTCTCTCTCTCTCACTCTGTCTCTCTGGTCTCTCTCGCTCTCTGTGTGTGTGTCTCTCTCTCCCTGTCTCCTCCTCTCTCTCTGTCTCCCTCTCACTCTGTGTATGTGTGTGTGTGTGTGTCTACGCGCTCTGTGTGTGTGTCGCTCGCTCTGTGTGTGTGTGTGTGTGTGTGTGTCTCTCGCTCTCTGCGTGTGTGTCTCTCGCTCTCTCTCTCTCTCTCTCTCTCGGTGTCTCTCTATCTGTGTGTGTGTCTCTCCCTGTCCCCTCCCTCTCTCTGTGTGTCACTCAACTGCGCGTGTCGCCCTCTGCGTGTGTGTGTCTCTCTCTCTCCCTCTCTGCGTGTGTGTCTCTCTCTCCCTCTCTGCGTGTGTGTCTCTCTCTCCCTCTCTGCGTGTGTGTCTCTCTCTCCCTCTCTGCGTGTGTGTCTCGCCCTCCCTCTCTGCGTGTGTGTCTCGCTCTCTCTGTCTCTCTCGCTGTCCCTCTCTCCCCCCACATCCCCTTCTGTCTGTCTGTCTCTCTGTGTGTGTGTGTGTCCCTCTCTTTCTGTGCCTCGCTCTCTCTCGCGCTCTCTGTTTCTCTCTGTCTCTCTCTGTGTCCTTGTTTCTGTGTGTGTCTCTCTGCCCCCCCCTCCCCACACCCACTTCTCGCTCTCTCTCTCTCTCTCTCTCTCTCTCTCTGTCTTTCCTCCCCACCTCTCTATCTCTCTTGCCTTCCTACCTTCTCGCTCTTGCTGTCTCTCTTTGCCCCTTCTCGCGTGCGCTCTGTCTGTCTCTCTCTCTCTCCCCCCCACCTTCTCGTGCTCTCTCTCTCTGTCTGTCTCTATCTCTCTCTCGCTCTCCCTCTCTACCCCCACACTGTCTTCTCTCTCTTTTTCTCTCTCTCTCTGTCTCTCTCTCTCTCTGTGTCTCTCTCTCTCTTTCTCTGTCTCCCTCCCGCCTCTCCCCCCACACCCCCTTCTCTCTCTCTCTCTTGCTGCCTCTCTGTCTGTGTGTGTTTCTCACTCGCCCGTGCTCTCTCTCGCCCCCCCTGCCCCACACCCACTTTCACTCTCTCTCTGTCTTTCCTCCCCACCTTCTCTGTCTCTTGCCTCCCCACCTTCTCACTCTCGCTCTCTCTCTTCGCCCCTTTTCCCTGGCGCGCTCTCTCTCACTCCCCCCACCTTCTCGTGCTCTCTTTCTCTCTGTCTCTATCTCTCTCTCGCTCTCCCTGTCTCCCCCCACACCCCCTTCTCTCTCTCTCTCTTTCTCTCTCTATCTCGCTCTCTTCCCCCCCTCCCTCCCACACCCCCTTCTCTATCGCTCTGTCTCTCTCTCTCGCCGTGTCTCTCTCTTTCTCTGTGTCTCTCTCTCTCTCTCTGTCTCTCTGTCTGTTTCTCGCTGTCTCTCCTCACCCCCATCCTGTCTCTCATTTTTTTCTCTCAGTCTCTCTCTCTCTCTCTCTCTCTCTCTCTGTATCTGTATTCCCCCCCCCCCCCCCCTTACAGGCACTCATCTTTATTTAGAAATATGTGTACTCTTCTTGTACTGCACTGTCACCCTGCATTCTCCCAAAGCTTGTGAAGAGGCCATTTTGTTTGTCGTATTCTTTTTGCCTTATATATAACTACTGGCAGTTAGCCAGCAGCACAATTGGTGTGGCAGTATCTTTTTCTTGCTGTACACAGCCACCAAAAATGCCTTAACGGAATCCATGCTAGTAAAACTACTTATTGTGTTAAAGATGCAGTCTCACAGAATAAATATCGAATAGATAAACAAGATTACTCAGCATTTTCTTTTGTATAGTTTCTTCTTGATCATGATGACAATTTGTTATATTTGAAACCTTGGATCACTGAATTCTGTAGGCAGTTTCTGCATTTTTTTTCCATTCCGTAAAATCTGTTGGTAAAAAATTTACACTAAATGCTATAAAACAGAAGTAAAAATAATAACCACAGGTAATAGTACAATATGCATTAAAGTGAAAGCATTTATTTGTAGCATGTATTTTCAGATACCAGTCAAATTGGCACAATAAGGTAATATTTAATGGAATATTTTAGGAGTAGCTTTCCTTGTAATGTCTATTTAAACAAAATAGTAATGATAAGTTTTATTCATGGCAAAATGCACACACATTGCTTTTTTATACTTGAGCAGTTGCAGCTTGATATTTGAATGATCTGGCAAATGAGAATGACTTTCACTTTCATTTCTTTCCTCCCATGTGTGGTAATGAAATACTTGATAAATCCTGAACGAATTTACTGTAATCACCACAGCGTGAAATCACTGTAAGGTATGACAAGAAGAATGATGTTTTGATCCTGCAAAAAGGGAGAAGGAACGTGATGAAGTCATAGGCACTACTGATGGCCTTTCAAAAAATACAAAAATTTCATCTGAGTAGAGCTTTAATGTGCCTCAGTCTGCCTTTGTTTCAAATACCTCCTCCTTCCTTTTTAATAATTGCCAAGATAGTTAAAAGCAGAGAGCCAATTACAGAATCTGGTTATTTCAATGGTATTTTTTCAGCCACAAGAGTATTTGATTAATTACTTTTCTTATGCTGTAATCTGCGCAAAATAACTAAATACATTAAATTTGATCTTTTGAATAGTGAATCTGTTTTCTTTCAAGTAATTCATTTTTTATTAAACAAAACTGAAAATTTTCCAAATTTACGTGAATGCATGTTATATATTAGGAATGTACAGAACATTTAAATGTATTTGCGCCAGTGGATTTAATGTCTATTGGAGTTCTATTATTGTTCAAGTAAAATATACATAATAAATTGTGGCACCCTATGAAATTACAAAATACCATCTAAATAACTAGCACTGGGGTTGTGTCCACAAATCATTTAAAGAGTGTCATATTCTCCTTGACTATGTGGGTAGTAAATTCAGTTTTACATATATAAGCCACATCCAGCAGCAATTAATTTAAAATCTTGATTGTGAAGTAACTATTTTTAATAGCTTCTGTATTTGATAATGAATTATATAAAATACTCTGACTAGAACCTGTAATAACATTTTTGGTGTGGTTTACATGGTGGCAGTTGGTGAAAAAAATTGTGCATGGAAGCATTTGCGTCGTAAAGGATTTGAGATTTTCTGCAATTGAATAATGGGGGAAAGAGCCACCTCGAGTGAACAGTGGCAGTACTTCTTTACAAAATTCAGTGGGCTATTTTTCAGAAAGTTATCTCCTTGTCTTTCCAGAAATCTATTGTTTTAAAATGAATTTTGGACAGCTCCCTATTGCTTTCCTTATACATGCTTTTCTTTGTGCTGGAAACTAATAGAAATGCCTTCTCTTTCTGTCCATGACTATTTCATCAATTGTCTTGCATTGAATAATTCTGAACTGAACAGAGGAAGCTTTGCTGAGATATGTGAGGACAACTTGTGAATTTTCAGTTTTGTCTTCAACCCTTAAAAATTAATTTGCAGTTAGTTTTATTTTTCTTGCTGTTGGCTTTTTTGCATCTTAAGTTGTTTCTTATTTTGGCATTCCTCAAAAGTTGTTTTAGTAAATTCAATGTGTCTTGAGTATAAAAGAACTAATGAACAGTGGAAGTGTGATATTTTGATGATTATGCACTCACTTTTCAAGGTATTCAGTATTTTTCTTGTTTTTAAATAGAAATGATGTTTATTGCTTTTTCTTAATTTCGAACAGTGCAGTAGAAATATGTTGATTTATTACTGAACTGGCATACTCAGCATATTAGAGAACTGTTCTTTGATTTTAATTGTTGATGAAAAATGAGCCCTAGTTTACATTGGTCAATTGCATGACGTTCCTTTACTTACCCTTATTTAAATATATGTGAATTAATGAGAAATTATGACTTTTATATTATTGAACAATGTGCTGTTAATAGTTAAACATTATTCAAGGGTAACTTTAGAAATTGGTGCTTGGGAAAAACAAAGAAAAAATCTCACCAAAATAATGTCAAAAGACAACCAATCTGCATGGAGGCATTCATGGGATAAGAGTAGGTCTAGAAAAGGGCAGCTTATTTTTATTGGTATGTATATACATGTATTTGTATTAGAGTTTGCTGTATCAACGTTCAGAGGAGCAGCATGTAAATACGGATCCATCCGAAAGGCTAGTATTTTTTCACTGAAGCATAAGAGGTTGAGAGGCAACCTGACAGAAGTTTATAAAATAATGAGGGATATAGGTAGAGGAAATGGTAGTTTCCTTTTCCCTAGAATGGGGAATTTTGAGACTAGGGTGCACATTATTAAAGTGAGAGCAGAGGGATTTTGAAAAAAAGACGTGAGGAGCAAATCTTTTACACAGAAGGTGGATCTTGAGTGGAATGAACTTGATGGTGGATGTGCTTACAATTACAATGTTTAAAAAACATTTGGATAAATAAGTGAATAGGAAAAGTTTGGGATATGTTTGGCATGGACTGGTTGGACAGAAGGATCTTTCCATACCGTATGACTCTGAGACAATGGAGATTGTTACCTTTAAGGAAACACGTAAAATTGGAACCAAGCAATGGCAGTCTGACATGCTTGAGAGATAGTGAAGGGAAATAGTATAATCAGCTCATTGGAGGTTGTGGAGAAGGTTCATTGAATTCTGAGGGATATCAGGTAAGTTACTTTGGACTGGTGTTAACAGAGTAAGTTTAGTTGCAGTTGTGGGAGACTGTGCAAGAAACTGATGTGCAATGGTTTTTCCAAGAGCTTTGGAGATAAAAAGGAAAGATACGCATGGAGGACTGTTTGGAAAGAGTGTGCTTTTTGGGAATGGGATGATGCAGGCCAATAAAAATTCCTTTCGGAAATCATGAATACCTTGGTTAGGGATGTTCAAGGGCACTGATGCCAAACCTCCTGAATACCTCAACTTAGCTCTTGTGTTTCATAAAATCCTGACAGTGTGGAAACAGGCCATTCAGCCCATTAGCCCACACTGACCCACTGAAGGGCATCCCACCCAGGCACCTCTCCCCACACCAGTGTAACCCTGCATTCCCGTGGCTAATCTAGTTTATGTGCATATTCTTTGGATTGTGGGAGGAAACTAGAGGACCCACAGGAAACCCATGCTGACACAGGGAGAATGTGCTAATTCCATGCAGACAGTTGCCCGAGGCTGGAATTGAAACCCCATCCCTGGCTCTGTGAGGCAGCAGTGCTAACCAGTGAGCCACTGTGCCGTCCCACGTATCTTTAAAATGTTTTTCTGTAGCTTTGTGTTCCTTAGGAGCAGCAGTTACATGCACTATCTTTTGACACCTGTCCTTCTTTAATTTAGCTTTAATGCCTGATAGATTAAAAGAAAAGAGTTTGCAATTCAAAAAAATTAATCAGTTAAGGCCCATCTGCAATCTTCTTTTGTTCAAACAAAACCTATTAATATAATGTACAGCTGAGGAAGTTAATTTGACGATGCTTTTATCAAGCAGTAAAATAACTGCTATCTTGTACATGCATTTTTCCCCCCAGTTCGTTTTAGGAAGACGTCTCATCTCAGATTGTTATCCAATAGAGAAACAAAATAGAATTTTAAAAAATGCATATTACTGAAGCTTCAAAGCACAGAAGGCAGTCAAAGCCACATATGGCTTTCAATGTTCATGATTGTGCAATATTGTCTACAGAGTACAATCAGTAGCTTGTAGATTTAACTATATAAACCTTACGTATCAAAGCAAAAATTGATACTTGTTGAATATTTTTACATAAAAAGCACCAGCTAGAAACTATATTAAAAAAGAAATTTTAACAAGTGTATTTTGCTCAATGCATATTCTACAAAACAATTTACTGTAAAAATTATCTTAGCATGGAAAAATATGAGAAGGCATATCAAATGTGTAAAGAAAATGAATCATGCACCCAGCCAGGGAGGGAGATTTGGAATGACCAAAAACTTAATCAAAGAAATAAGTTTTAAAGAGGATCATTGAGGTGAAATGGAACATGGATGAAATGTAATGTAGTCATGTTAAAATGTTAATTTTAAGTGGATGAAGCCTGGCCACATGTAGTTGAGAGGTAGAAAAGGGGATAATTTTAAATTTGAGACATTGGTGGGAAGGGTGTAGTGAATGGTGATGCAAGTTAATGAAATTCAAAAATAACAGAGATAATATGAGATTATGGTTGTCAGTCCTCTTGACTGCCCAGGAGACTTCCAGAATAGAACAGAACCCCGCTGCGCATTCTTGCTAGCAGCCTGAGGATGTTACACTTTTAAATATCATTCTACCACAGTAGCCCCACCAACCCCTCTTCTGTCCCATGGCCCTAATGAAGTCATTGACTCCTGGTCTGTTACATTGATCACTGACACAAACCCTTCTCTTCACACTTTCTATATGAACGTATGTACGTGTGAAAGAAACAGAGACGTTCAAACGGAAAAGGTTGTGGGGTGAGGGTGACTAAATGTTGCAGATAATCTGGTCATATCAGGGAGCCCTCGCTGGCAGGTACAATCAGGAGTGTCAGAGGTTCTGTTCAGTCCGAGAGTTAGCTTTGCAGAAGCTGGATTAGTGTCAAGGATTTTACACCTGTGAAAAGGAGCGTCTTGGTGACAGGAAACTGGCGTGTGTGGGGTTATTTCAGTGGCGATGTGAGTGGTATTAATGATGTAACCATGCAAAAGTGCCTACGAACTGAAGGCCAGCTGGACT
Source organism: Stegostoma tigrinum (assembly GCF_030684315.1). Lineage (NCBI taxonomy): Eukaryota > Metazoa > Chordata > Chondrichthyes > Orectolobiformes > Stegostomatidae > Stegostoma > Stegostoma tigrinum. The sequence goes on along the minus strand of NC_081357.1, from coordinate 80,720,031 downwards.
TCAAACAGGCACTACAACTAGCTTTAGCAGTGGAAAATGCTGCACGTTGAGCACGAGTTGCAGGGTATTCGATGGAAGTGGACACCTTCACCAGTCGGAGTGAGCAAAAGCAATTACATTATCTCACTGAGGACATATCCTGAACAGAGGGACTCTAGGTCAGTCCACAGCAAAACCCCAAAACAAAGCCACGTCTTATACGGTTAAAATTTTCTTCGGGATCCAGGCTGGCAAGCCTTTGTAGTTGCTTCTGGTATGCAGACTCAAGACAGCAAAAGAATCTCATTAGACCTAAATTGTGGAAGAGAAGGCTGGTATCCAGGGGAGTGCACACACTGGAAAGGTCATATACATCTGGTTAAATTGCTTGGCAACATCCAAATCAGAACCAATCAAATTAAACATCTGATTAAATGGTCAGTCATTAAAATGGAGATCAGTACTGGCATGGCTGTTGTGGTGATCGCAGAAACAGTCTTTAACAAGCTAAGTCTGGAGTTCACCCCTTAAGTTTGTGCAAGACCTTGGCTAGATGGAGACCAAGGAATCCTTACAGATTAAGGGTACAACTTCAGTTCCGGTCTCTTCTGAGAAACAGCTGGGTCAGCTACCCCTGATTTGTAGTAAAAGGCTTGTACCCAAGCTTGATGAGTGAAATTGGTTGAGAAAGATTCACCTGGATTGACTCAATATGTTTAAATTAGAAAATGGCAGCATGAATGAAGTCCTGATTAACTATGCAAAAGTTTTTCAGAAAGACCTAGAGACTATCAAAGGAGCCAATGCCATCTTGCATGTTGACCAGAAGCAATTCCATGATTCTGTAAGGTTTGCCCAGGACCATTTACCTTATTGGGAAAAGTCGAGACAGGAATCAGAGGGCTGGAAAGTGAAAGAATTTTTTCTGAAGAAGGGTCTAGGCCCAAAACATTAGCCTTCCTGCTCTTCTGATGCTGCTTGGCTTGCTGTGCTCATCCAGCTCTGCACCTGTTATCTCGAATTATCAAACTAGTCCAGTTTGTGGAAAGGGCAGCACAAAGTCGTACTAATTTGAAGTTTGATGGGCTGGTTTCCTTTGTGGGGATTTTAAACAAACATTGAACAGCTTTTTCCAGCTGGATAAATACCCAATCCCTCGCATCGAGGATTCATATGCCAAACTGCCAGGAGAGATGTCCTTCATGAAGCTGGACACATAATTCCCAGAAGTATGCTGCAATTACTACCCATAAGGCTTGGTACCAGTATACGAGAATGCCATTTGGGGTGTTGTCAGCCTGTACAGTTTTTCAGCAGACAATGGGGAACATTTTACAAGGTCTACCCAGATTACCATTTATCTAGATGATATGCTAATAATGGGGAAGACCAATAGGAGCACTTAGAAATCTTTGATGTAATCGTTAGAAGTTTCTCTCAGTACTTTACAAGGTGGAAATGTGTCTTCTGTGGACAAGTGACCTCCTTGGGCTACAAAGTCGACGAGAACTGATGTACGCCCGTAGGAAGATAAAGTGAAGTCGATCAAAGGTACCCCAGCTTGTTCAGGACAGTTGCACTTACCCATACGCCAATGGACCTAACCTACTATCGACAATGCCTCTTACCAGTCAGGTCTATTTCTATGGTTCTTACACCAAACCAACTTCGGACTCCGAGTAGGAGGAATTTAGTGATTGTAATGAGGTCAGCCAGGTGGACCTCATAGAAAATGAGTTCCCTCATTGGGACTATTAATCTGTTCCAATCAGGGAGCCCTGGCTGATAGACAGAAAGAGCAGTGTCAGAGGTTCTGCTCAATCTGAGAACTGGCTCTGAGAAAGCTGAATCACTGTCAAGGACTTTCCATGTGAAAATAAAGGGTGATCTGGTGATAGAATACTAGCCTTTTTGAAGTTACTTCAGGAAGGAAAACAGAAAGTAGTAATCCAAATCTGAAAAGAGGAAAAGATTTATGTTTTGAATGTCAATGCTTTGTCAGATATGTTTACCTTCCTTCATATTGAAAGCAAACCCTGGTTATCCCATTTTAAGATGTCTGTAAATAAATTCGGAATATACGGCATCAGAAGTGAAATTTTTTTCACTGTTATAAAAATGACTTTATGTGTGTAAAGTAGATACAATGTGCAAAACAAAAGGTTCACCCCATGGTTTAGATGTATAGTGCCCTCTGCTGACAGCTAAACAAAAGTTGTTTCTGACATGAGAAAACCTAAAATTTGAGAATAATAATTTTGCAAATAAAGGTAATTATATAATTTCAGCATTAGTTTCTATTTTTTCCTTCCATGTCCTTTCCTAAAAGTATTGATTCCCTGATGGAATACAATTCCATTGGCAACAAGCAACATCTAAAACGTTGCATAGACATTTTGTTATTAGCCTTGATAGCGAGGCTCCAGAAATGATTGAACAGTAGGAGTGTCATGCACAAGCTAATACTCTGCCTTTACTTAATATCTGCAGATAGATGATTCTAGAAGCTGTTACTAGAAATCCGATTGAGAGGGGTAATCCTGACCAATAGTACACTTGCCCCTTTTTAACCAAAAAATGATGAGATCAATTCTAGTGCCACTGACTAATTTTAGGCCAGTTAATTCAGTCCTGATTTGGAATTGAGTTTAGGATCAGTTTATAACACCATCTCTCATAACTCAAATTCCTATGACTTTTTTATTAGTAAGGTTAATAAAATATAACTTGTAAGTTTGATTAATGTAATGTATTATTAAAATTTAAAAGCTTGACATAAAACCTTTTCTGAACATTTTATGAAACAATCCAGATTTAAAGATCTTATTGGTGTTAGAAATTCTAGTTTATCAACAGAAAGGATAGTTTCTTCTTAAAAGCACAGAACCCAGTTTACCTAGCTGTCAAATTTAGAATTAAAATAATTAATTAAATAACGTCTAACAAATGAGGACATGGTTTTGCAGTTATCTCTACCAGCATTGCTTACTGCACAAAGATTTAATTTTACAATTTAAAAAAAATAGTGTTTATGCTGAAGTTTTTCACTTGATGCAAATTTTTTATTTATTTCCACAGAGCAGCACTTGCCTCTGCCCACCAAGGACAACCTCTGCCAGATAAGTTAAGTGTCCTTGAAAGTACACCACAGGTTAGAGGATTGCACACAATTATCAGGTAACTTTAGACGTGCTTTCATGTATTTTAAGAAATGTATGATTTACATGAAGCAGAGTACCTAGCCGAGAGGGCAAGAAAACTGCCAACATTTCATTTGGGCAGCTAATAGATATACTTAATTAAGGAATAGTCTTGCTACCAGTTGACAGCCATTCTGTAATCTGGGGGCCTTGTTATCTATCATTTGACTGTATGAAGTATCTAAACTATCAACAAATTTACCAGTGTAGTCCTCCCAGTTTTCTGAATAGAATTGGGCCTTTCATATTTACAATAAAGAAAAGCTGAAATCTGGAATTTTAGCTGCTGGAAAATGATAAGAATCATAGAATCATTGTAGAATTGCTACAGTGCAGGCAGAGACCATTTGACCCATTGAGTCAGCACTGACCCTCTGAAGAGCATACAGCCTATCCCCATAACTTCACATTTAAACCGGCTAGCCTAAGTACTATGGAACAATTTAGTATAGCCAATCCATCTAAGCTGCACAGCTTTGGACAGTGGAAGTAAATCAGAGCACCCAGAGAAAACCCACAGACATGGGGAAAGCATGCTAACTCCACACAGTCGCCCAAAGCTGGAATGGAGCCCTGGGTCTCTCGAACTGTGAGGCAGCATGCTAACCACTGAGCGTTATTTTGAGGTTGGGCATAAGATCACATACTTATATTGCCAGGTGTGGGTTTCTTACTGTGATTAGGTTGAAGTTGGCTGAAGCTCTGTACGTCACCTTTCAGTGAGTCATGTGTAGCATGTGTTTGTACTTCAGTTAGAAAGATAGTGGTCATGTTGTCATGAGTCATGCTACTCACGGTGTTGTTTTTAAGAAGATTCTCATTTCTGTTGTAAATGAAACAGCCTCATGAGTTTACTTATGCCGAGAATGGGGAAGGTTCAAGTTAATATGTCTAGTAGAAACAACCCATCCTTAGCTTCGGGTCAAAACTACTCCAAACACTCTGAATAGATTGACCAGTCAATCTGCTCATAACAGAAACCTGAAGGAAGTAGACATATCAGTGGATGGTGGGAGTGGGGGATAATGTTGGAAAGTGTTAGGATTCTTGCCACTGGAATTCAGATAATCTTGAAAATCCATACCCTAAGAGGTATACAATGATGTTCACAGGACAAGCAATGAAATCTTATTTCTACTTCAGTTTGAGCTGATAAACTTACCTGTTTGCATTCTAGCATACACTTTTCTTTGCCTTATCCTTCAAGTGATATAGACAGTACTTGTTGCCCAGCCCAAATTGTTCCTGATGGCTTGCTGAGCCATTCAAATGTTATTTAAATTTTAAAGTTTGATGCAACTCTTTTGATTATTTTATGAAAATAATCCAAAGTTAATGATCACGTGAACAATTGCAAGTCTCGTGCACTGAAAAACAAACTCTACACGGGGCTGAATATTTCTCTACCTTATTTGGAGACCTTTCTACTTCTGTTAAACATCAAGCCATTTTAAAACGTATTGGTGTAAATTATAAAGCAATCATCTAACCTAGTTTGAATGCACATGCGGACCACTTGAAAGAAAGGAAGGGCTTGCATCTGTATATTAACTTTACCAGTGTAGGTCCTCCCAGATTTCTGAAAGGAATTGGACCTTTCGTATTCACGATAAAGAGGAGCTGAGATCTGGAATTTTAGCTGCTGGAAAATGATAGGACGACCAAAGTACGTTACAGTCAAGGATGTATCTTTTGACAGGTAGTGACTTGTAATGAGATTTAAAAATGGCAGACTATTAGCACCCATCATCTCTCTGATGTCGGCATTGAACCAATCATCTTTCAATTGAAATGGCATTAATACTGCAGAGCCAAGGCTGACGTTGGAAGATACGGGGAGGATCCTAAAGCTTTCTAATTAAGCTTTTCTCTTGACGTTTACAATGACCTTTGAAACTTTCAATTAGTTTCTCTATTCCCTCATTCTGTTGTTATTTATATAACTGAATTGGATTTAGTTTTACTTCTATTGGATGTGTAAGATAATGTGCATAATTTTCAATAAGTTTGAAAATGTCCTGTCAGTGTGGTTAATCAATGGTTAATACATTGTGTTTCAGAACTGTTATTGCTTAAGTGATGTTTTATTACATTTTGTCTGTTGAACAGAAATAAAGAAACCAGCCGAGATGAGTTTATTTTCTATTCAAAGAGATTAATGAGGTTACTAATTGAACATGCCCTTTCTTTCTTGCCACTTAAGGTAAGATTTTCAATCATGCTTATCATTGAAGTCATTGAGGTTTTGGACTTGATAAGCAAAACAAAAATGCATTTGACTTGATACTGGGTTTGATTCAGTTTCACAATTATAGAAGCAGACTTAATCATTCTTGGCAAAACCAAAGCTTTTGTTTTGTTTTCATGAGAGCAAAAGATATTAAGGCGTGATTTGATCATTGAAAGGAGGAATGAATGAGAAGTATTTGGGAACAGAGAAGGCATAAGGAATTGGCAATACTCATATGAAAGATAAAACATCGACATTGATTCATTGGGATGAATACCTGTTTTTTTTTAATCATTATCTCCCTCTTTTTGTTTCATTCCTCTTGTCGTCTTATAAAGAAACAGAATGAGGCTCACATCATGAGCTGTGTTAGAATCTGGCTCATGTCCAGCATTTCGGAATTGGTGTTTGCTGTCAGAAAATAATTGAAGGCAAAGTGCTTCTTTTACTGATCACTAAGTTTTGTTTTTGATTAATATTTATAGCCTGTTACAGTGGAAACACCTCAAGGAGAACTGTATGAAGGGAAGAAATTTGGTGGGAAAAGGGTGAGCATCTCACGGTTTTCTAGGGAATCTTAACAAATTTACTGATTATTAATGCGAACTTGTATTTACACAAGGCATCAGTCAAATCCGTCAGGTGTTGTGTGATGTTTTTATCAGATTTTTACAGCAGGATTTGTTTTTAGTTTTTGAGAGCTTAGAGGTAAAAAGTGATAATGTGGAGTATATAGGAACAGCTGAGCTCTTTAGAAGTTGGAGGGTATCATGCCAATTTAATTTCTAGGTTGTAAAAAAAATCTAGAAAAATTGTTCACTATAGTAAAGAGCTCGAGTAAAAGGGCATGTATTTTAATGTTAAACTTCAGGATTTGAAAGGGATCTTAGAAATATTATTTTAACTAGAGTTATAATTGTGGAATAATTACAATGGAACAGCATTGAAATGTTTAATATACCTGCCCGTTTATGGGTTCTCGAAGGTTTGAGACCGTGGGATTTGGTTATGATCCAGATTTATATAGTTTATCTTTGTTAGTCAAACAAGGTTTGTTAGCCTAAAGAAAACCTTACCAAAATTGTTTTCCATTTATATGCCACTTTTCATGAGCTTTAGATGATCAAAGTGCTTTATAATCAATTACACACCCTTTAAAATATAATCACTTCTATAATTGAGAAAGGTGATTGAATTTGCATTCAGCGTGGTCCCGCTAAGCCTGATAATTTGTTTTCAGATGTTGGCTGAGGGACATTTGTTGGTCAGAACACTAGACAGAGTTGCACTGCTCTTTAAATGATAAGACTGTAAGATGTAGGAGCTGATGTATGCTGTTCGTCCTATTGTGTTTGTGCTATCATTGATCTGATAATCCTTAACCCCACTTTCCTGCCTTACCCCCATAACACTTGATGATTAGAAATTTGTCGATTTTCTTGTTGAATCTGCTTAATGACTAAACCTCGACACCTGCCTGCAGTAAAGAATTCTTCAGATTGACCACCTTCTGAGAGAAAATATTACTCCTCATCTCCAGTTTAAATGGATGACACCTTGGATGTGAGTTTGCTCACTGAGCTGGAAGGTTAGTTTTCAGACGTTTCATCACCATTCTAGGTAACATCATCAGTGAGTCTCAGGTGAAGCGCTGGTGTTAAGTCCCACTTTCTATTTATCTGTTTAGGTTTCCTTGGGTTGGTGATGTCATTCCCTGTTCTTTTTCTCAGAGCATGGTAGATTGGTTCCAAATCAATGTGTTTGTTTACGGAGTTCCGGTTGGAATGCCATGCTTCTAGGAATTCTCGTGCGTGTCTCTTTTTGGCTTGTCCTAGGATGGATGTGTTGTCCCAATCAAAGTGGTGTCCTTCCTCATCTGTACGTAAGGATACTAGTGATAGTGGGTCATGTCGTTTTGTGGCTAGTTGATGTTCATGTATCCTGGTGGCTAGCTTTCTGCCTGTTTGTCCAATGTAGTATTTGTCACAGTTCTTGCAAGGTATTTTGTAGATGACGTTCGTTTTGTTTGTTGTCTGTATCGGGTCTTTTAAGTTCATTAGCTGCTGTTTTAGTGTGTTGGTGGCTTTGTGGGCTACCCTGATCCCAAGAGGTCCGAGTAGTCTGGCAGTCATTTCAGCAATGTCTTTGATGTAGGGGAGGGTGGTTATGGTATCTGGGCCTCTTTTGTCTGTTTGTTTGGGTTTGTTGCTGAGAAATCGGCAGACTGTTTTCATTGGGTACTCATCCTTTTTGAATACGCTGTATAGGTGATTTTCTTCTGCTCTTCGTAGTTCCTCTGTGCTGCAGTGTGTGGTGGCTCATTGGAATAATGTTCAAATGCAGTTTCGTTTGTGGGTGGGATGGTTGCTCCTGTAGTTCAGTATTTGGTCCGTATGTGTTGTTTTGAAGTTCCCCATTGACTGTTCGCTCTACTGTGATGTCTAGGAATGGTAGTTTGTTGTTGTTTTCCTCCTCTTTTGTGAATGTTATGCCAGTAAAGGTATTGTTGATGGTCTTGAAGATTTCCTCTAATTTGTTTTGTTTAGTGATGACAAAGGTGTCATCCACGTAGCAGACCCAAAGTTTGGGTTGGATGGTTGGCAGAGCTGTTTGTTTAAGTGTCTGCATTACTGCCTCTGCTAAGAACCCTGATATCAGAGATCTCATGGGTGTTCCATTAGTTTGTCTGTAGGTTTTGTTATTGAAAGTGAAGTGGGTGGTAAGGCATAGGTCCACTAGCTTGATTACATTCTCCTTGCTGATGAGGTTGGTGGTGTCTGGTGTATGTGTCTTTGGTTCTTCTAATAGTGTAGTCAGTGTTTCTTTGGCCAGGTTGATGTTGATGGATGTGAACAGGGCTGTTACGTCAAAGGAGACCATTATTTCATCCTCTTCTATCTTGGTGTCTTTGGTGTTCAGGAATTCTTGGGTGGAACGAATGGAGTGGTGTGAGTCTTCTACTAGGTGTTTTAGTCTTTGGTGTAGTTCCTTGGCTAATCTGCAGGTTGGTGTTCCAGGTAGCGAGACTATGGGTCTGAGGGGGGCTCCTGGTTTGTGAATTTTTGGTAGTCCGTAGAAGTGTGGTGTGTTGGATCCATCTGGTTTCATTTTTTGGAAGTCTCTCTTATTTAATTCTCCAGATTTTTGCAGTTTTTTTGAGTAAGGCTGTGATTCGGTTCTCTAGTTGTGGGGTCGGGTCTATCGCCACCTGTTGGTATGTGTCGGTATCTGCAAGCAGTGCAATGAGCCATAGACATTAGACAATGGCAAACACAGAAAACGAAAAAAACTAGACCTGCAGAAAAAAACTAGACAAACTCACACAAAATAACAACACAGACAACACAGAAGCATGGATAAAAAACTTATCTGTCCGACCATTAGCAGACACTGAAAAAGCCGTCTTAGTAAGAGGACTAAATTACAACTTCCGGGATGCGGACAAGAAAGATTTCTTAGCAGTGTTAGAAACAACACTGAAAGACAACAAACTCACAGAAGAAACCCAGCAAACCATCAGACAGACAGTCGCACCAACATTAGGCACAAAAAAGGAAGAAAACACACTCAATACACAAGAAAGAAAGCCCTAAAAGGACTCAAAAAAGATAAAAACATTGTTATCCTACCTGCAGACAAAGGACGCTTGACAGTCATTTTAAACCGAACAGACTACATTGAGAAAGCGAACACACAGCTTGCAGATACTGACACTTAACAACAGGTGGCGATAGACCACACAACTAGAGAACCGAATCACAGCCTTACTCAAAAAAACTTCAAAAATCTGGAGAATTAAACAAGAGAGACTTCCAAAAAATGAAACCAGATGGATCCAACACACCACGCTTCTACAGACTACCAAAAATTCACAAACCAGGAGCCCCCCCTCAGACCCATAGTCTCGCTACCGGGAACACCAACCTACAGATTAGCCAAGGAACTACACCCATGACTAAAACACCTAGTAGAAGACTCATGCCACTCCATTCGTTCCACCCAAGAATTCCTGAACACCATCAAAGACACCAAGATAGAAGAGGATGAAATAATGGTCTCCTTTGACGTAACAGCCCTGTTCACATCCATCAACATCAACCTGGCCAAAGAAACACTGACTACACTATTAGAAGAACCAAAGACACATACACCAGACACCACCAACCTCATCAGCAAGGAGAATGTAATCAAGCTAGTGGACCTATGCCTTACCACCCACTTCACTTCCAATAACAAAACCTACAGACAAACCAACGGAACACACATGGGATCTCTGATATCAGGGTTCTTAGCAGAGGCAGTAATGCAGACACTCGAACAAACAGCTCTACCAATCATCCAACCCAAACTTTGGGTCCGCTATGTGGATGACACCTTTGTCATCACTAAACAAAACAAATTAGAGGAAACCTTCAAGACCATCAATAATACCTTTGCTGGCATAACATTCACAAAAGAGGAGGAAAACAACAACAAACTACCATTCCTAGACATCACGGTAGAGCGAACAGTCAATGGGGAACTTCAAACAGCGCCTACAGGAAAATAACACATACGGACCAAATACTGAATGACAGGAGCAACCATCCCAACACCCACGAACGAGGCTGCATTCGAACATTATTCCAATGAGCCACCACACACTGCAGCACAGCGGAACTACGAAGAGCAGAAGAAAATCACCTATACAGCGTATTCAAAAAGGACGAGTACCCAATGAACACAGTCCGCCGATTTCTCAGCAACAAACCCAAACAAACAGACAAAAGAGGCCCGAAACCATAACCACTCTCCCCTACATCAAAGACATTTCGGAAATGACTGCCGGACTACTTGGACCTCTTGGCATCATGGTAGCCCACAAAGCCACCAACACACTAAAACAGCAGCTAATGAACTTAAAAGACCCTGTACAGACAACAAATAAAACGAACGTCATCTACAAAGTACCTTGCAAGAACTGTGACAAACACTATATTGGACAAACAGGTAGAAAGCTAGCCACCAGGATACATGAACATCAACTAGCCACAAAACGACATGACCCACTATCACTAGTATCCTTACATACGGATGAGGAAGGACACCACTTTGATTGGGACAACACATCCATCCTAGGACAAGCCAAACAGAGACACGCACGAGAATTCCTAGAAGCATGGCATTCCAACCGGAATTCCGTCAACAAACACATTGATTTGGAGCCAATGTACCATCCTCTGAGAAAAAGAACAGGAAATGACATCACCAACATGGGAAATGACATCACCAACCCAAGCAAACCTAAACAGATAAATAGAAAGCGGGACATAACACCAGTGCTTCACCAGAGACTCACTGATGATGTTACCTAGAATGGTAACAAAACGTCTGAAAACTAACCTTCCAGCTCAGCGAGCAAACTCACATCCAGAAACTCAACCTGAGCTACAAATCTTCTCAAAACTCAGATGACACCTTATTCTGAGATTATGCCCTCTGGTCCTAGACTCTGCAATAAGGGGGAGCAACCTCTCTTCATCTCCCCTGCCAAGCCCCCAAAAAATCTTAACATTTCACTAAGTTATCCTCTCATTCCTCAATGTTCCAACAGCCCAATTTACATCAGCCTCTCATGATGAGATAATCCCTCCATACCTAGTATCAGCCTACCTAACCTTCTCTGGTTCAATGCCAATATTTCCCTAGATAAGAGGCCCAAAACTATTCACAATATTCCAGCTGCAGTCTGATGACTGCCTTTTATAGATTTAGCAAGATCTTCCTATTTTTAAACTCTATTCCCTTTGAAATAAAAGCTATCATTCCATTTGCCTTTTATAACATACAGTTAGTTAGATGACACAAAAGCTGCAGCAGCTGTAAACAAGCTAGCCTGAGGTGAAGTTTAGTTAAAAACTGTGAGGTAAGTCTCTTTCCCGGGAAAGAAAAGAAAACCTTCTACTGAACGGGTGATCATCCAACCATGATAGACAGCACGTGTGATGTTTGCCAGTTATCAAACTCAGCAACCTTTTCATACTGGATACTGTTAATATTTGATCGCACAGACTGCTTGTATATAAAGAGTATAAGAAAGCATACCTTCAGAGTGATAGTTAGTCAATTCCAGAACAGGAGTCATCTGGTTAAGGTGTAGAGGTTGGGACAGTGCAGGCTGGTCACCTGTTTCGGTATGATTCTTCGATAAGTCCACTTAAACCCTCGTCACTTGTGACTGTAAGCATTGTAGCGGTATGCTTGTGATGTATTACTATTATTGTATTTTTATCATGCACCCTACCTCAATGTAAAAAAAAACATGTTTGTTGTAACTGTCATGGTTTATTACTCATTTGTGCAGGAATTTTATCTACAGTGTTATTAGTATTGCTATAATGAATTATTCTTTGTTTAGATTACAGGAGTCTCTATCCTTCGTGCTGGTGAAACAATGGAACAAGCACTAACTGCAGTGTGCAAGGATATTAGACTTGGAAAGATTCTTATTCAAACTAACCATGACACTGGCGAGCCTGAGGTATACTGTACTGTCAACTAACCAACCCAGGGATCTGGCTGATTTGATCTTGTAACAACTATTTTGCAGGGAATAATTTCTTTATCTTTTGTGTCGTACTTGATACAGCAGTCTGGTTAATCCCTTAAACCAACAACATAAAAACAGCATGTGTTTTCTTAGTTCATCAGTAATCTGCATCACAGCTGCCAATTATTTAAGAATTTTAAATACTCAACTCAGTGCCCAATTTCACGTGCAATGTGTTGTTTGGTGCTTTTCATAGAATCCCTATAGTGTGGGAACAGACCCTTCAACCCACAATTGCACATGGAACCTCAGACCATCCCACCCAGACCCATTCCCCTGTAACCAACCTAATCTACACATCCATGAGCACTACAGGCAATTTAGCATGGACAATTTACCTAACCTGCACATCTTTGGATTGTGGGAGGAAACTGGAGCACCTGGAGGAAACCCATGCAGACATGGGGAGAATGAATGCTTTTGTAGAATAGTAATATCTCTGGTAGTTCTATCTATCAATAAGCCTGTAATTGTTTTGTATTTCTTTTCAAGTTACCTAATTAAGTACTCGTGATGCTGAATTTAATATCATTTACTCTAATTTTCTTCAGAGACTTTGTGTGATGTGACGGGAATGAGGCAGAGCGAAGCAGGCGAGAAGTTCAGTGTGGTGGAAATTTAATAAAAAGAACAAGTGCCCAACTTTGCACTGGATTTATTTTTAACAGTGTTCATGCTTCAAGTATCTATCATCAAGCTATATGTATCAATAGAAAAAAGGCCTAAGGATTTATAGGGGTTCTGCAATTATTCGCGTTCACTGTGATGTCTGTGGCAGCTATTGGTGTCTCAGAATTCACAACCCCAAAATCTTGTATCATAATAAATTGGAAGGGAGTGACAGCTCACTGTTGGGAGTCCTTGTGTAGCGATTGTAGTGAGGTCAGCCAGGTGGGTTTCATGGAATATGAGTTCCCTGATTGGGGCTGTTAATCTGGCCCGATCACGGAGATCTGGCTGACAGATTAAAAAGAAGAGAGTCAGACATCCTGTTCAGTCTGAGAGTTGGCTCAGAAGGAGTTGGATGAGTGTCAAGGACTTTCCATGTGTAAATAAAGTGTGACAGGATACTAGCCTCTGTGAAATTATTTCAGTGGTGACAATAAAAAAGCACATGCCTGAAGAAATTTACTTGTACCAGTCATCTTCGAGTTGGGATAAGTATTTCTGGCATCGTGCCGTTATTTGGGAAACTTGACTCGTTCGGACTTGCCATTGGAAGATTGGGCCTTGTACATGGAAAGAATGCATTATATTTTCCAGGCAAATGACATTGGGCAGACGAAAAGTAATGAGTAATTCTCCTGATAGCCTGTGGACCTGCAGCTTTTTGGTTATTAGGAAGCTGACTTTCCTGTAGCACCAGATACTAAAACCTTTCAAGAGCTGAACGATTTAGCTAAGGAATGCTACGTACCCAAGCCACCTCTAATTCTGAGGCACTATCAGTTTTACTTAGCAATTCAAGAACCAGGAGAATCTGTATTAGGGTTTTTGTCTAGGGTAAGATGACCGGCAGAGGCATGTGACTTTGGTTTAACCCTTACTGAGATGCTGAGAAACTGTTTGGTATGTGGGATTCATGATGTGAAAAGTGTCTTACCAGCTGAAGCCCAACTAGAATTCAAACAGGTGACGCAACTGGCTTTACCACCAGAAAATGTGGCAAGTGGAGCATGAGAGTTACAGGGCATTCTGAAGGAAATTCTAGGGACTATCAAAGGAGACATGGCCACCTTGCATGTTGACTAAGAAGCAATTCTGTAAAGCATGCCCAGTGCCATTTGCCTTACGGGCAAAAGTAGAAACAGAAGTCAGAAGACTGGAAAGCAAAGGAATCATCAAACCAGTCCAGACTGTGAAATGAGCAGCTCTGGTCATATCAATTGTGAAGCTCATCTGGTTAGTTCATCTTTGTGAAGATTTTAAGCAAACACTACACCACTTTTCATAGCCTGATTAATTGCTCATCTCTAGCATCGGGATTTGTACGCACAGTAGAACATAGAACAGTACAGCACAGAACAGGCCCTTCAGCCCACAATGTTGTGCCGACCATTGATCCTCATGTATGCACCCTCAAATTTCTGTGACCATATACATGTCCAGCAGTCTCTTAAATGACCCCAATGACCTTGCTTCCACAACTGCTGCTGGCAACGCATTCCATGCTCTCTCAACTCTCTGCGTAAAGAACCTGCCTCTGACATCCCCTCTATACTTTCCACCAACTAGCTTAAAACTATGACCCCTCGTGCTAGCCATTTCTGCCCTGGGAAATAGTCTCTGGCTATCAACTCTATCTATGCCTCTCATTATCTTGTATACCTCAATTAGGTCCCCTCTCCTCCTCCTTTTCTCCAATGAAAAGAGACCGAGCTCAGTCAACCTCTCTTCATAAGATAAGCCCTCCAGTCCAGGCAGCATCCTGGTAAACCTCCTCTGAACCCTCTCCAAAGCATCCACATCTTTCCTATAATAGGGCGCCCAGAACTGGACACAGTATTCCAAGTGCGGTCTAACCAAAGTTTTATAGAGCTGCAACAAGATCTCACGACTCTTAAACTCAATCCCCCTGTTAATGAAAGCCAAAACACCATATGCTTTCTTAACAACCCTGTCCACTTGGGTGGCCATTTTAAGGGATCTATGTATCTGCACACCAAGATCCCTCTGTTCCTCCACGCTGCCAAGAATCCTATCCTTAATCCTGTACTCAGCTTTCAAATTCGACCTTCCAAAATGCATCACCTCGCATTTATCCAGGTTGAACTCCATCTGCCACCTCTCAGCCCATCTCTGCATCCTGTCAATGTCCCGCTGCAGCCTACAACAGCCCTCTACACTGTCAACGACACCTCCGACCTTTGTGTCGTCTGCAAACTTGCTGACCCATCCTTCAATTCCCTCGTCCAAGTCATTAATAAAAATTACAAACAGTAGAGGCCCAAGGACAGAGCCCTGTGGAACTCCACTCACCACTGACTTCCAGGCAGAATATTTTCCTTCTACTACCACTCGCTGTCTTCTGTTGGCCAGCCAATTCTGTATCCAAGCAGCTAAGTTCCCCTGTATCCCATTCCTCCTGACCTTCTGAATGAGCCTACCATGGGGAACCTTATCAAATGCCTTACTGAAGTCCATATACACCACATCCACAGCTCGACCCTCATCAACTTTTCTAGTCACATCCTCAAAAAACTCGATAAGGTTTGTAAGGCATGACCTACCCCTCACAAAGCCGTGTTGACTGTATTTGATCAAGCCATGCTCTTCCAGATGGCCATAAATCTTATCCCTCAGAATCCTTTCTAACACCTTGCAGACGACAGCCGTGAGACTTACCGGTCTATAATTGCCGGGGATTTCCCTATTTCCTTTCTTGAAGAGAGGAATTACATTTGCCTCTCTCCAGTCCTCAGGTACGACTCCAGTGGAGAGCGAGGATGCAAAGATCTTCGCAAGTGGCGAAGCAATTGCATTTCTCGCTTCCCAAAGCAGCCGAGGACAAATCTGATCCGGGCCTGGCGACTTGTCAATCTTAATGCTTGACAAAATTTTCAGCACATCAGCTTCGTCTATCTCTATCCATTCCAGCATGCACACCTGCTCTTCAAAGGTTTCATTCACTACAAAGTTCGTTTCTTTCGTAAAGACAGAAGCAAAAAACTCATTTAGGGCTTCCCCTACCTCCTCAGGCTCCACACACAAGTTCCCTATGCTATCCCTGATCGGCCCTACTCTTTCTTTGACCATTCTCTTATTCTTCACGTAAGTGTAAAATGCCTTTGTGTTTTCCCGGATTCCTTCTGCCAAGCCTTTCTCGTGCCCCCTCCTGGCTCTCCTCAGACCATTTTTGAGCTCCTTCCTTGCCTGCATGTAATCCTCTCTAGCTGAACTTGACCCTAGCTTCCTCCACCTTATGTAAGCTACCTTCTTCCTTTTCACTAGAAGCTCCACCGCTCTCGTCATCCAAGGTTCCCTAATCTTACCCCTTCTTGCCTGTCTCAGAGGGACATATTTACTCATCACTCCCAACAACTGTTCCTTAAACCGTCTCCACATGTCGATAGTTCCCTTACCATGGAACAACTGCTCCCAGTCCATGCTTCCTAACTCATGTCTAATCGCATCATAGTTTCCTCTTCCCCAATTAAATATCCTCCCATTCTGCCTAATCCTCTCCTTCTCCATAGCTATGTAGAATGTGAGGCAGTTATGGTCACTATCACCAAAATGCTCTCCCACCACAAGATCTGATACCTGCCCTGGCTCGTTTCCGAGCACCAAGTCTAGAATGGCCTCTCCCCTCGTCGGCCTGTCAACGTACTGCGTTAGGAAACCCTCCTGAACACACCTTACAAAAACAGCTCCATTCAAATCTTCTGCTCGAAGGAGGTTCCAATCAATATTAGGAAAGTTAAAGTCACCCATTACAACAACCCTACTGCGTGCACACTTTTCCAAAATCTGTCGACCTATGCTTTCTTCAATCTCCCTGCTGCTATTGGGGGGCCTGTAGTAAACCCCTAACGAGGTGACTACTCCCTTGCTGTTCCTAATTTCCACCCATACTGACTCAGTAGGCAGATCTTCCTCGACAAAGGAAGCTTCTGTAGCTGTGATACCCTCTCTGATTAGTAGTGCTACACCCCCTCCTCTTTTTCCCCCCTCCCTATTCTTTTTAAATGTTCTAAACCCTGGAACATCCAGCAACCATTCCTGCCCATGAGAAACCCATGTCTCTGTTATGGCCACAACATCATAGCACCATGTACTGATCCGTGCTCTAAGTTCATCACTTTTATTCCTGATACTCCTTGCATTAAAGCAAACACACTTTAACCGATCCCTTGGTTCCTTCCCAGGAAAATCCTTCCCACTAGCTGGTCTACCTCTTGCTACTGCCTCACCTGCATCAACGCTCACCTCAGGTATACAGCTCAGGTTCCCACCCCCCTGCCATACTAGTTTAAACCCTCTCGAACTACTCGAGCAAACCTTCCGCCCAGGACATTGGTCCCCTTCCAGTTCAGATGCAACCCGTCATTCTTGTACAGGTCCCACCTTCCCTAGAAGGCATCCCAATTATCAACATATCTGAAGCCCTCCCTCCTACACCAGCTGCGTAGCCACGTGTTCAGCTGCGCCCGCTCCTTGTTCCTCACCTCACTATCTCGTGGCACCGGTAGTAAACCAGAGAACACTACTCTGTTCGTCCTGCTCTGCAGCTTCCATCCTAACTCCCTGAAATCACTTTTTATATCCTCAAACCTATTTCTGGCTATATCATTTGTGCCAATATGTAACACGATTTCTGGCTGTTCGCCCTCCCCTTTTAGAACTTTATACACCCGATCGGAGACGTCCCGGACCCTGGCACCAGGGAGGCAACATACCTTCCGGGAATCCCGATCTTGCCCACAAAATCTCCTGTCGATTCCCCTAACTATCGAGTCCCCTACCACGAGTACTTTTCTATTCTGCCCCCTTCCCTTCTTTGCCACAGTGTCAGGCTCAGTGCCAGAGAACTGACTACTATGGCTTTCCTCTGGTAGGTCAACCCCCCCAGCAGTATCCAAAACGGTATACTTATTGCTGAGGGGAATGCCCACAGGGGATCTCTGCACTGTCTGTCTGTCCCCTTTCCTCCCCCTAACTGTAACCCATCTATCCTCGTCCTGAGCCTTAGGAGTGACCAACTCCCGATAACTCCTCTCAATTACCCCCTCTGCCTCCCGAATGATCCGTAGTTCATCCAGCTCCAGCTCCATTTCCCTAACACGGTTTTCAAGGAGCTGTAGCTGGGTGCACTTCCCGCAGATGTAGCCAGCGGAGACGTGTGCCACACCTCCCAACTGCCACATTCTGCAGGAGGAGCAAGCAACTGCCCTAGGATCCATACCCACTTATCTGAACACCCACTCAATACTAAAGTAGAAAGCTTACGTCAAGTAATAATAACAAATTAATAACAAACTTATATTCAATAGAGAAAGTTTAGAATGAACCTTACCTTATTAACTAGGTTAGAGGAGGAGGGCGGGTGGGAGACACTACAGTTGTAGAGTCTCGGGTTTAGCCGCCTTGCTGATATATATGGTCACTGCTTTCCTTCCCGGCTGCCCCTCTGGTCCTCGTCACTTCCTCTGGTGCTCCCGCTCCTTCTCTGAAAGAGGAAAAAAAACACCGCTGCCCGCTACCGGTAAGTAATTTTAAAAATAAACTGCTTTACCTTAGCTGCAGTCTTCCGGGTCCGTCTTGCCTCCGCTGCTGCTCGCACTCAAAATGGCCGTTGGCATCGAAGGGTGAGTATTTATACTCACTGCTTTCCTTCCCGACTGCCCCTCTGGTCCTCGTCACTTCCTCTGGTGCTCCCGCTCCTTCTCTGAAAGAGGAAAAAAAACACCGCTGCCCGCTACCGGTAAGTAATTTTAAAAATAAACTGCTTTACCTTAGCTGCAGTCTTCCGGGTCCGTCTTGCCTCCGCTGCTGCTCGCACTCAAAATGGCCGTTGGCGTCGAAGGGTGAGTATTTATACTCACTGCTTTCCTTCCCGGCTGCCCCTCTGGTCCTCGTCACTTCCTCTGGTGCTCCCGCTCCTTCTCTGAAAGAGGAAAAAAAACACCGCTGCCCGCTACCGGTAAGTAATTTTAAAAATAAACTGCTTTACCTTAGCTGCAGTCTTCCGGGTCCGTCTTGCCTCCGCTGCTGCTCGCACTCAGGGTAGCAGGGGAGCTGACTTCACATAGCTGGATAAGAGCCGTGCATACTTGCAATTGCAGTTAGATGAGGATTCCCAGAAGTATGCTAAATTACTACCAATTAGGGTTTGTATCAATATGCTAGACTGCTATTTGGAGTCTTGTCAGACTGTACAATTTTTCAGCTGACAATCAAGAACATTTTACAAGGTCTGCCCGTGATGATATAATGGATTTAAGAGGTAGATTCTTAATGAAACGAGGTAGAGGAGACAAACAGTCTGCTTAAAGGCAGTATAGAGTAAACAGCTTATGAGGTCTTGGCCATTTTTTAAAAAAGTTGGAACAGCAGAACCAGCCTGACTGGGTAGGGTCAAGTTCCCACAGAACCTGGATTTTAGCTTTAGCCTTGTACAGTTCCTGGGAACTTGAAGTTGGATGTGGAAGCTCTTAGTCCTCTCCCTGTTACAGCTGAAAGTTGGGATTCTCTTCATGCTGCTAGAATTGCATGTGAGACTGTCTGTTTTACTGAATTTGCCTTTGCCTAGGGTGTGTTTATGAGATGTAACTATATTGGAACTGTTAGTAGTATTTATTATATCTGTTATTTTGTTCAGCATTTTGATAGAGTTGAGCTAATTCTTATTGTCTGTATTTGAACTGCCATGTTAAAATTGAGTGTTGTCCTCAAAGTTGAGTAGTTTGACCAACTGAATTACATCTAGAACAGACCACCTTGCACTTATCTCTCCAAGATAAGAAAACGTTAGGGTCTAGATTATTATATTTTGAGGGAGTTTGGTCTCATCCGTTACAAATTGGTGGCTCTTGTTAAGATTAAATTCTCTAATTCCAGGTTAAGGTTCGGATTATTGGACTCAAAGTCAGTGAATGGTGAATGTTGTTTTTTTAAAATTTGGGCGTTGCATTCATTTGGTTTGAACAGGGTGTGCCCTGTGTAATAATGGCTTTTGCAGTCGCTAACAGTTTCCTGGAGGAAAGGGAGCAAAGCATGGCGCTTAGTGCAGCATAATGGCATAATGGTTAGCACCACTGCCTCAGCGCCAGGGATCTGGGCTCAATTCACTTGCAGGCGACTGTCTGTGTGGTGTTTGTGTGTTCTCCCTGTGTCTGCGTGGGTTTTCTCCGGGTGCTCAAGTTTCCTCCCACAGTCCAAAGATGTGCAGGCTAGGTGGATCGGCTATGCTAAATTGTTCATAGTGTTCAGGAATGTGTAGGTTAGGTGGCTTATAGGGCGATGAGTCAGGGTGGGATGGTCTGAGGATTAGTGTGGAGTTGTTGGGCTGAAGGGCCTGTTTCCACACTGTATAGGGATTCTATGATCTATGATCAAAGCTTTCAGAATTGGTGAAAACATTGAAGTTGGAGTTGCCTGTGTATATGAGGAAAAGGGAAATAATTGCAACGATAGCTCTACGTTTACAATTGCCAGGAACGCCATCAGAATTACTGGAGATTGCCCCTGAAGTAAACTGTGCCTCTCACTTACCAGATTCTAATGCCTGACATTAGCATTCCTGATGCTATTTCACTGTCTATCCCAGATCCAGATCTGGTGTGGATTCTTCCTCCCTTTTAGCAACTTTACTGGAGCTATGCCTATATTTACCTGAGGGGTAGTCCTATAATCAAATAGGAACTGGGAAAGTTTGGTATCTAGTGAAGCTGTAGGCTGTTTCTTAAGACCATAAGACACAGGAGTGGAAGTAAGGCCATTCAGCCCATTGAGTCCATTCCACCATTTAATCATGGCTGATGGGCATTTCAACTCCGCTTACCCGCACTCTCTCCGTAGCCCTTAATTACTTGCGAGATCAAGAATTTATCAGTCTCTGCCTTGAAGACATTTAATGTCCCGGCCTCCGCTGCGGTCCGTGGCAATGAAATCCACAGGCCCACCACTCTCTGGCTGAAGAAATTTCTCCTAATTTCCGCTCTAAATTGACCCCCTCTAATTCTAAGGCTGTGCCCACGGGTCCTAGTCTCCCCACCTAACGGAAACAACTTCCCAGCGTCCACCTCAAGCCTGCCTTTAAAGTTTGGACTGCTCTTTCTGCCCGATCCTTGGATGATGGATGGTATGGAGCTGCCCTTATATAAGAAATAACATTTGACTTGAGAAAATACTCAAACTCCCTGCTGGTGAACAATGGCCCACTATCAGTGACCAACACTTCTGAAATATATGTATTGCAAAGATGCACACAATTTTTCTATCGTCATTCCCCTGTTTGATGAATGAACTCTGCATGTCCAGCCACTTTGAGTGGGCATCCACAATGGCCAGGAACGATGAGCCCATGCCAGGACTTGAATCTAGGGCTCACTCTGCCATTCCCACGAATGTGAGGATATTGTTGGCGGTGATGTTTGTCCTCGTTGGTACTCTGGGCACTGCCCTACTGTTACAAAGTTGGTTAGAGTATTCATGAATTGTACGGCAAGAAGTGAGAATTTGTTAGTAAAAATGATTGTGGGGATGTGTGCTGTGGTCCGTTTAAGAGCTTGAGCTTTGCCTGTGCTTGGAAGCAGGTGCACCGAAAGTACCCAAATAAAAACATTTCGTAAAGAACAGCCAAGCAGTATTTTTACCAAGACAACGAGTTTGAATTGGCCAATTAATTTAAACCAAGCACCGAGAAACAGAAAACCAGTTGAATTTAAATCTGATGGTGTTGACAACCTGAAACTAATCATATTACTAAAATTTGATTATGTCATTACCAATCTATAAGACGAGAGTATTTGGAAAATCAAAAAGCCATCTGCCATCTGCCAGAGTTAGCACCATTCACCTCTGAGAAAGCCCAAAATAATTAATCAAATGTACCACAGTATTTTCGCTCATGTCTTCACTGAAGAAATTATAGAGATAAAAGTTTATAAAATCATGAGGGATATAGAGTGAATAGTCAAGGTCTTTTCTCCAGGGTAGGGAAGTCTAAAACTAGAGGTTTAAGGTGAGAGGGGGAAAATTTAAAAGGGACCTAAGGGGCAACATTTTCACGCAGAGCATGATGTGTATATGGAATGAGCTCCCAGAGGAAGTGGTGGAGGCTGGTACAACATGTAAAAGGCATCGGGATGGGCATGTGAACAGGAAGGGTTTAGATGAATACGGGCCAAATGCTGACAAGTTAGACTAGATTAATTTAGGATATCTGGTTGACATGGACAAGTTGGACCGAAGGGTTTGTTTCCATGCTTTGCAGCTCTCTGACTATGACTGTGAGTGCCAAAAGTTTTGTTAAATCTGAGAGCTGGATCAGTAGAAAGAGCTGACGATGTATAAGTGAAATATCGGCCTCTGTGGAGTTATTTCATCTTGCTGTGGAATTTGATTCATAAATATGTTTCATAGAAACATAGACAATAGGAAGAGGAGTAGGCCATTCTCTTTGAGCCTGCTCTGCCATTCAGTATGATCATTGCTGTTCAGCCAACGCAGTACCCTATTTGCACCTACTGTCTAGACCCTGTGATCCCTTTAGCCCTAATAACCATACCTAACCTCATCTTGAAAACATATAACGTTGTGGCCTGATATATACTCTGAGATACAGAATTCCACAGACTCATCACCTTCTAGGTGAGAAAGGTTCTCCAAATGGATGTCACTGTGATCTTGCTTAAATTGTAGAAGAAAGACGAGTGCCCCATGTTGCTTTAATTTCGGCTTTTCTCCTGGTCAAATATTTTTCAAGTTCTGATGTTTGCTATTTAATTTCATGTGATAAAGCTCAGTAAGACAAGTCTTCAAATTGTAAAAGGGGAAAGCAACTATTCTTTAATTATCTCGAAATTAAATCAAACTGTCAAACATTTTCAAGGCTGAAACTTGTCTCTTACAAGTCAAAATTATCCTTTTCCATAGTTTCAAAATTAATTTTAAAGAAGACATACGCACATTTGTTTAAGTTAAGGTCAGTGGTCTCAAGTTTCCCTCCAAAATTAAATCCAATTAGATAAAACAGGCTTAAAAAGAATTTGTGCATTCAACATTGATGGCCAGACAAGAAAATAGTAACGATCAATGAGAAATAGACTTCCATTCACGCACACAAGTACTGCAAATCAAATCTAGTTGCTATCACCTTAAAATAGGAATGACATTATTCCTTTCTGACAGCAGTTTTAAATTTTCCTTAACGTAGAAGCTGAAAGGATTTCCTATAAGCTTGTCGAATGCTTTCAATGCTTAAGTTTTTCTTTTTTTTTTGAATTGTTGTCTTCACTTTGTTTTGGTCCCCTAACTGTTGGTTGTTTAAACATCCATCATTATTCTGATATTTGAACTTAGTTTTAGCATCTCAAATTTCACTCACAGCTGTTATGGTGTTCAGATTAGAAACATGTTACAATAAAGTTGTTGTACATCTTGTGCCAAGTTCCAAATCGTGAACCCACCACTTCAGACACTCTATGTCCCTGAGGTTTCTGGTTAAAAATTTCATAGTCTAAGCATAAAATGAGTGCTATAGGCGGAGTTTCACCTTCCCATCTTTTAATTTTTGGCACACCCTATCATGAATAAACTTTCTTTTTGCCTGAAGACCTGTCTAACAATTTTGGATTACATAATTTTGCCTGTTATTGGCTTTAACCACTTGTGGACCATTTCAAAGTCTCCATATTCCACATAGCTCGTCCTTCCTATGACACACACTGTTAGAGCTCGCTACAATAAGACTGACTTTTTTTCTTACTAAAGGCATTCATAACCTGGTCAAAACCAGCCAGGATGGAACTGTTGGCGTTTGGTTGTTTTGCGTCTGTAATTGTCACAGGAAATAGCCGATTTATTCGTGAGACTAATGAGATAAAGCCCAAACAGATTTCTTTATGGTAAATTAAAACAATATAGTCAGGCAGGGACAATACAGCATGGAGCTTGAGAACTGATGAAGGGTGTAAATGTTGACTTTCCAGCTCCTCTGACGCTGCCTGACCTCCTGTGTTCCACCAGTTCCAGGTTGTATTGACTCAAACTCCAGCATCTGCAGTTCTTGCTATTTCCCAGTCAGGCAGTGATATACTCTATAAAACTCTTGTACTCTATATTCCTGTATTATGACTATATGGGGAGTGTGTGATGACTTCTGTTGTAGCTTTTGGACTTCTGGTTGTTCTTTTTTTCCTCACTGTTCTGTCTTCTCCTGATTCTAGATTCTTGTTTGATTTTGAATTGTTTGCTAGATATCTGCACCACACAAAATTTGATCAAGAGACCCTCTTTTATCCTGACTTATCCAGTTAAACACTCTCTTTCTTCAATCATCAAATGGTGACCCTGCTGTGAACATGCTTTTCTCCATCATGCAGGAATAGGTGATGTGGTTGTTACTAACCTAATATAATTATATAATGCTGTTTGTATTTAGCAGTATGATGCACTTTGGTAGGAGTAACCGGAAGGCAAAGTACAGGGCTAAGGGTAAGATTCTTAGCAGTGTAGATGAGCAGAGAGATCTCGGTGTCCATGTACACAGATCCTTGAAAGTTGCCACCCAGGTTGACAGGGCTGTTAAGAAGGCGTACAGTGTTTTAGCTTTTATTAATAGAGGGATCGAGTTCTGGAACCAAGAGGTTATGGTGAAGCTGTACGAAACTCTGGTGTGGCCGCACGTGGAGTATTGTGTACAGTTCTGGTCACCACATTATAAGAAGGATGTGGAAGCTTTGGAAAGGGTGCAGAGGAGATTTACTCGGATGTTGCCTGGTATGGAGGGAAGGTCTTACAAGGAAAGGCTGGGGGGCTTGAGGCTGTTTTCATTAGAGAGAATAAGGTTGAGAGGTGAATTAATTGAAACATGTAAAATAATCAGAGGGTTAGATAGGGTGGATAGGGAGAGCCTTTTTCCTAGGATGGTGACGGCGAGCATGAGGGGGTGTAGCTTTAAATTGAGGGGTGAAAGATATAGGACAGATGTCAGAGGTAGTTTCTTTACTCAGAGTAGTAAGGGAATGGAACGCTTTGCCTGCAATGGTAGTAGATTCGCCAACTTTAGGTACATTTAAGTCGTCATTGGACAAGCATATGGACGTACATGGAATAGTGTAGGTTAGATGGGCTTGAGATCGGTATGACAGGTCGGCACAACATCGAGGGCCGAAGGGCCTGTACTGTGCTGTTATGTTCTATGTTCAGTATATCTGAAGGCTTATATTTAATGCTTTCTTATCTTGTGCAGAAGAGACATCTACATTTCATTCATGCATAACAGTTTCTCCCAGAGCACATTCAAGTCCTCAGCTTTTTGCTAGAGTAAGCAAAAGTTTGACATTACTCTCACAATGTCAACACCTTGGCATTTTTTGTGTCTTACTTCTCCAGTTAGAACATAGAACATTACAGCACGGTTTAGGCCCTTCGGCCCTCAGTGTTGTGCCGATCTGTCATACCGATCTCAAGCCCATCTAACCTACACTATTCCATGGACGTCCATATGCTCATCCAATGATGACTTAAATGTATCTAAAGTTGGCGAATCTACTACCGTTGCAGGCAAAGCGTTCCATTCCCTTACTACTCTCTGAGTAAAGAAACTACCTCTGACATCTGTCCGATATCTTTCACCCCTCAATTTAAAGCTATGCCCCCTCGTGCTCGCCGTCACCATCCTAGGAAAAAGGTTCTCCCTATCCACCCTATCTAACCCTCTGCTTATTTTATATGTTTCAATTAAGTCACCTCTCAACCTTCTTCTTTCTAATGAAAACAGCCTCAAGTCCCTCAGCCTTTCCTCACAAGACCTTCCCTCCATACCAGGCAACATCCCAGTAAATCTCCTCTGCACCCTTTCCAAAGCTTCCACATCCTTCTTATAATGCAGTGACCAGAACTGTACACAATACTCCAAGTGTGGCCACACCAGAGTTTTGTACAGCTGCAGCATAACCTCTTGGTTCCAGAACTCGATCCCTCTATTAATAAAAGCTAAAACACTGTATGCCTTCTTAACAGCCCTGTCAACCTGGGTGGCAACTTTCAAGGATCTGTGTACGTGGACACTGAGATTTCTCTGCTCATCAACTCTACTAAGAATCTTACCATTAGCCCAGTACTTTCCCTTCCGGTTACTCCTACCAAAGTGCATCACCTCATATTTGTCTGCATTAAACTCCATTTGCCACCTCTCAGCCCAGCTCTGCAGTTTATCTATGTCTCTCTGCAACCTACAGCATCCTTCGTCATTATCCACAACTCCACTGACCTTCATGTTGTCTGCAAATTTACTAACCCATCCTTCTACACCATCATCCAGGTCATTTATAAAAATGACAAACAACAGTGCACCCAACACCAACCCTTGCAGTACACCACTAGTAACTGGTCTCCAGGATGAACATTTCCCATCAACTACCACCCTCTCTCTTCTTTCAGCAAGCCAATTTCCGATCCAAATTGCTCTGTCTCACGTAATTCCATTCCTCCGCATTTTGTCCAATAGCCTACTGTGGGGAATCTTATTGAACGCCTTGCTGAAATCCATGTACACCACATCAACCGGTTTACTCTCATCTACCTGTTTGGTCACCTTCTCAAAGAACTCAATAAAGTTTGTGAGGCATGACCTACCCTTCACAAAACCGTGCTGACTATCCCTAATCAATTTATTCTTTTCTAGATGATTATAAATCCTATCCCTTATAACCCTTTCCAACACTTTACCAACAACTGAGGTAAGGCTCACTGGTCTATAATTACCAGGGTTGTCTCTACTCCCCTTCTTGAACAGGGGAACCACATTTGCTATTCTCCAGTCGTCTAGCACTATTCCTGTAGACAATGACGAGTTAAAGATCAATGCCAAAGGCTCGGCAATCTTCCCTGGCTTCCCAGAGGATCCTAAGATAAATCCCATCCGGCCCAGGGGACTTATCTATCTTCACCCTCTGTAGGATTTCTAATACCTCTTCCTTGTGAACCTCCATCCCACCTAGTCTAGTAGCCTGTATCTCAGTATTCTCCGCGACAACATTTTCTAGAGTGAATACTTTTGAAAAATATTCATTTAGTCCTTCCTCTATCTCCTCTGACTCCACACACAACTTACCACTACTATCCTTGATTGACCCTAATCTTACTTTCGTCATTCTTTTATTCCTTAAATACCTATAGAAGTTTTCCCTCTTCACTACTAAAGTTCCTGATAAAGTATGGTGTTGGTTTCTAATGATAAGTTAGATTTTAACAATTAATCCAACAGTCTTACATCAGTAATATAATTGAAAATTGCTTTTCTTGTTTCAACAGCTAAAAGATTGAAATGGTCTTGTTTTTGGTGCCTTCAGATTAACCACTTTATTTATCTCTTGTATAGCTACATTATCTTCGATTACCTAAGGATATTAGTGAGGATTATGTCATTCTGATGGACAGTACAGTGTCAACAGGAGCTGCTGCAATGATGGCAGTTCGAGTCCTTCTGGTGGGTAAACAATGATTTTAAAAAAGAGGTTGCTGTTTGTTTTCAGTTACACCTGTAGCCTTGGCAGGTTTGAGTTACAACCTCTGGTCAGTAAATTATATTACTAAGAGAAACTTTGTTGTGAGAGATGGTGTTTAGAGCGGAAGGTGGTTTTGCATCTTATTTTAAAGCATAACATTTGTGTCTGGTATCTTTTATGTAACTGCTAGAATTTATTTTTCCTTTTCAGGGTATTTATGTTCATTTTCTTCATCACCTGAGGAATGGTCACTGGACCCAAAATGTTAACTCTGCTTCATCTCCCCTAACCCTAACCCTAACCCTATCGCTGAGGTTCTTCCAAGAATTCCTGTTCTTGTTAGAGATTTGGAACA
This sequence comes from Stegostoma tigrinum, assembly GCF_030684315.1. Taxonomy (NCBI): domain Eukaryota; kingdom Metazoa; phylum Chordata; class Chondrichthyes; order Orectolobiformes; family Stegostomatidae; genus Stegostoma; species Stegostoma tigrinum. The sequence goes on along the minus strand of NC_081357.1, from coordinate 80,692,502 downwards.
TCTTATTCAACTTTGGCGCCGTGCAGAAATTCATCAACAATCTCCGTCTGCTGCACAGCAGGATGCAAAATGTGATCCTCATTCCAGGATCCACCACAAAAGCAAGTTCAAAAGTGGAGACAAGCACGGCTGTGTCATTACACCAACACTCTTCTCCATCTTCATTGCAGCAACACTCTACCCATAGCCATGAAGATCCTCCTAGAGCAAAGATCATCTACAGGACCAGGAGGGAACTATTAAATCTGTGTTGCTTCCAGTCCAGAAACAGATCCCAATCTTTGTCATCAGGGTGCAGTGCACTGATGCTTGTGTTTCTGCACCTTCATACTGAGTTCTGAACCATCTTCAACACATTATTGGAGACATTGAGAGAATAGGTCTCAGACTAACCATCTGGTTGAACCTTCTCCAGCTTTCTGTATCTGTGCAGCACTACTGCCTGACTATCGAGAACTCTGCTGAGCCACTTAATTATGTGGCTCCACTATCATAATTTAGGAACTTGCTTTCAGCTAAAGCAGACATTAATCTGATTCTCTGTCCGCTTCAATGTGCCTGTGCAGCCTTAGGTCAACTAAGGAATAGAGTGTTTAATGGCAGAGATCTCAAAACTAGTGTAAAGTTCAGGATGTACAAGCAGCAGGATTACTTTCCGTTCGGTATGTGTCACTGAAATGGATAATCTACAACTGACACCTCAAATGGCTGGAGAAATATCACCAGCAATGCCTCTGCAAAATTCTGCAAATACAGTAGCAAAAATAGAAGGTCTAATATCGGTATCCTTTCAGGCTATCATGCGCAGCATTAAGAACAATACAGCACAGGAACAGGCCCTTCAGCCCTCCAAGCCTGCGCCAACACATTTTTATCCTTGCATATTAAGACTCTTCACTTCCAAGATCTGTATTCCTCTATTCCTATCCTATTCATGTATTCGTCCAGGTGCTTCTTGAAAGCTGCTATTGTATCTGCTTCCACCACCACCTCTGGCAGGGTGTTCCAGGCACTCACCACCCTTTTGTGAAAAATGTACCTCGCACATCTCTTTTAAACTTTCCCCACCTTGAACCTGTGTCCCCTAATAATTGACCCCTCTACACTGGGAAAGAGCCTCATACTTTCCACTCTATCCATGCCATTCACAATCTTTTAAACTTCTATCAGGTCTCTCCTCAACCTCCTGTGTTCCAGTGAAAACAGACCCAGTCTATCCACCCTTTCTTTGTAGCTAAAATCCCCCATACCGGGTAACATCTTAAATCTTTTTTGTACCCTCTCCAAGCGTCAACGTCCTTTTGCTAGTGTGGTGACCAAGTGTGCAGTATTCCAAGTGTGGTCTAACAAAAAAGCTGCAGCATAACTTGTCTATGTTTATACTCATTGCCCCTTCCAATGAAGGCAAGTATGCTGTAGGCCTTTTTTACTACCTTATCTACCTGCACTGCTGCCTTCAGTGATCCATGGGCCTGCCCACCCAGATCTCTCTGCTTATCAATACTTCTAAGGGTTCTGCCATTCACTGCATAATTTCCACCTGTATTTGACCTTCCAAAATGCATCCTCCCATATGTCCACATTAAACTCCATCTGCCATCTTTCTACCCATGCCTCCAGCTGATCAACATCCTGCTAGATCCTCTGACAATCCTCACTAAACACAACTCCACCAATCTTTGTATTGTCCACAAACTTAGTAATTAGACCAACTATGTTTTCCTCCAAATCATTTATGTAGATCACAAACAGCAGAGGGCACAGCACTGATTTTGGAACAGCACTGGTTACAACCCTGCATTCTGAAAAGACCCTTCCACCACTACCCTGTTTCTCCTATGACTGAGCCAATTCTGTATCCATCTTGCCAGCTCACCCCGATACGAAATGACTTAATCTTTGTATCAGTCTGTCATGAGGGACCTTCTCAAAGGCTTTACTGAAGCCCAACATCAACTGCTTTTCCCTCATCAATCATCTTCGCCACTTCCCCAAAAAACATGATCTCAAGTTAGTGAGGCACAACCTCAGCTGCACAAAACCATGTTGTTTATCATTAATCATGCTTCTACATGCTTATAGATCTTGTCCCTGAGAATCTTTTCCAATAATTTCCATACCACTGACTTGAGGCTCACAGGCCTGTAATTTCCTGCATTGTCCGTGTTACTTTTTATAATCGTTGGGACAACATTAGGTATTCTGCATTTCTCTGGGACCTCACCTGTGGCCAAAGAGAATACAAAGATATCTGTGAATGCTCCAACAATTTGTTCTTTTGCCTACCTCAATATTCTGGAATAGATCCCGTCCTGATCTGGGGACTTATCTATCTTAATACTTTTTAAGATGCACAACACCTGTTCCTTTTTAATAGCAACTTGGCTTAGAAATTCGACACTCCCTTCCCTCAGATCGTGCCCCCCCCCCCCCCCCCCACCCCAGTTCCATTTCTTTGGTAAATACCAATACAAAGTATTTATTTAAGATCTCACCTACCTGTTCTGGCTCCAAACATAAATTTCCTGCTTTGTCGTTGAGTGGGGCTACCCTCTTACTTTTTATAAATGTATAAAAAGCCTTGGGATTCTCCATAATCCTATTTGCTAATGACTTTTCATATGCCCATTTAGCCCTTTTAATTCTTTGTATAATTGCTTTCCTACTTCCTTTATATACTTCAAGGGCTTTGTCAATTCCCATCTTAGTAGATTAGACAGCTGAATTGAATAGGCCATATCATCCACATACCTGATACAAGACTCCTAAAACAAGTTCTCTACTCTGAGTTTCATCACAGAAGGGATTACAAGGAGGGAAGAAGAAACACTTTGAGGGGATCCTTGAAAGATGCAACATCCTAACCAATGTGTGAACCTCTTCCCAAGACCAATTAAACTGAAAAAAGGATCCATGAAGGTTTCAAGTATTTTGTGCATCTTCAACAGAGTCCAGATGGCGGCCAAGTGAAAACAATGGATGGTGCATGTGAAAACCTGAACATCCATTCGCTCCTGTTTATCAAACAACATTTGTCTGATCTGTGGCAGAGTGTGTGGATCAACATTGAACTCTTTAGTCATCTCAATTTTGCAGTGGAAGTTATCCCTACTCCTGAGTGACAGCCTAATTAGTATGAATTAATATACAGTATATGACATCAGAGGAACATGTCTGATTGTTAGACGTACTGAAGAAGGATTTTGATATTTAATTTCCTTTTCAGAATTATAATGCAGTCTAAATACTTGCATATCTGATCTCAGTTTCTTTGTTTAGCAAAAGGCTCAGAACTAATTCACGTTGAGTGACACATCGAAATGTGATTTCTGGACAACCTGCAGAAGCATCTGTGAACTATTGGATGTAATTTTATGTAATGTAGTGGAATATTGTGATTTGCAGCTCTTGATTTTGTGCAGCAAAATAGTGGTATGAAATTATTGTAAAGTTGCATCTATTTGAATAAAGTTTGCGATATTTATGATTTCCATTACTTTGAACATCTCCAATAATTTTATGAAATAATATTAGTGTATGTAGGCCTAGTTTTGCAGCTGATGAAATCTACACCTCTTGAAATCTGTCTGACTTATTTCAGGATCATGATGTGCAAGAAGATAAAATTTTCCTGCTGTCATTGTTGATGGCTGAAATGGGAGTGCACTCGGTTGCTTATGCTTTTCCTAAGGTTAACATTATCACCACTGCTGTAGACAAGAAAGTAAATGACGAATTTCACATTATTCCTGGAATAGGTAAGGTCATATGTGAATTTGAATCTAACTAAGGAGGCTACTTCTTATTTCTTCCATGCTTCGGGTAAATCAGCTGTTTGACTTGACATAAAGTACAAGTCCTGGTAGACAATGATTATTTTCTCAACAAAAACAAAGTTGCTGGAAAAACCCAGCAGGTCTGGCAGCATCTGTGAAGGAAAAAACAAGAGTCCTCAGAAAGGGTCACCAGACCCAAAACGTTAACTTTTTTTCCTTCATAGATGCTGCCAGACCTGCTGGGCTTTTCCAGCAACTTTGTTTTTGATCCTGATTTACAGCATGCGCAGTTCCTTCGATTATTTTCTGTATCTGTGAATACTGATTTTACCAGTTCCTCACCACAATTACTGTCTGTAGTGTTAATAAATTAAGGTAGGAAATATTCCCCTTACTTTTAAAGGTATGAGGTACCGGAAGGCTGGTTATTGGCATGGAGGTTATTTGTTTAGTACATATTTCAACAGAATTATAAAAGTAAATTGCAGGTATACGGTCCAAGGCAGTTTTCCGTTACAGTTTAAGACCAAGCCATGTAGAACCTGATGTTTTGATTTCCAAGATCTAACCCAGAAAATCTATTAGCAAAATTGTCTTTTCTTTTTCTCTTGTTAGATATTTTCAATTACTTTTATCCTATTCTTTCATTTTTATATTCTGTATCTGGCTACTGAGATATATCTTTACTGTACAGTTTTCTATGTCAGTTAATTTATTCTTACTGTCATTTTTGAGAAATTTTAAACACATGAAAGATTAATTTTTCCAGAGTCTCAATTTTGGAACATTTGTTCCTCATGTAGCTGACAAATAGGATTCTGCTTTGAAATTTTGACATTTTGGTTTTGGCCATTGAGGTTGTGAATGGTGCTATGTAAATACAAGTCCTTTCCTTTATATTTATTAATGTTATTTTTTTCAATTTGAATTTTGCCTTTATTAAATAAATCAGTACCTGTACTTTTTTCAACAAAGGTGGTAAAATAGTATGGTATGTACAGGTGACAAAACAGGCTGAAGTGTGAAGTGGTGCTAATTCAAAATCAGCACCTGCTTGGAGTTGACTATGATGGAAGGCAGATTGATATCAAATATGAATTATGGGGTTGAACAAGAGAAGATTTACAATGGTGGCAGAAGAGGATGTATGGGATTTTAGGGGTTTAGATTGTGAGAAACAGTAAGGTGTGTGTTCTTGAAGTGTGGGAATGCCATGGGGTTGAGGGAGTGTGATGGATTACCAAAGTTCAACCTACAACTTGGTCAAATTTTTTGATCATATGTGGTTTGATTGTTAGGTGGTAGTGCAGGCTTAAAGGGCCAAGTAGCTTAATTTTCCTGTTGCATGTAATCATATTAGATTCTTGGCTGTTGGGTAGTTACAAGTGTGGAACAGAGGTTGTTGATCTCAGGAGGCCAAGCAAGATTGAGATGCCAAATGTTCATCTTTTACATTTAACACAAGTGTTTGTAAATAGAACACAGATATTAATGTCTGTTAATTCTTAGAACTGTTGTCAGTGCTTTTTGTCAGGCAAATGGGGTGCACTTAAACACTGAAACTGATTTCCTTGTGGGGTAATTTTGCTTTTCTCTGGACAGTTTAAAACATGATGCCAAAGGTTGCTGTGGCACCAAGAAGGATGAGGAAAAACAGCCTGGTCTTGTCACAATTCTAAGTAAAGGTAAGTTCAACAACTGCCAGCCAGTCAATTTAACTGGAAGGGGTGTAAGAGCCAAGAGCTAATATGACAAGAATGCCAAAGTACAAGGATTAGTATTTGTACTGCTTGCAATCCCTTTTTGAAGTTCAAGCAATCAAACACTTTGCTTTCATTAATCTTGTCTGTTACCTCTTCAGAAAAAAAAATGCAGTAAACTAGTTAAATACAATTTTCCCTTAAGGAATCCATGCTCACTTTCTTTTATTAATCCAATGCTTGCCCGTGAGACTACATCTTTCTAAATATTGTTTCCAGAAGCTTTTCCAACACTAAAGTTAAACTGACTGGCTGGCAGTTATTGAGCTTATCTTTACTTAGGATTGTGACCAGGCTGTTCTTCCTCATCCTTTTTGGTGTCATTGCAACCTTTGGCGCCAGTGTCCTCTCAACACTACTTCACCATTACCAGCTGGATGAGACAGAACTGGATGAGACAGGCTCTGATGAAGGGTCTAGGCCCGAAACGTCAGCTTTTGTGCTCCTGAGATGCTGCTTGGCCTGCTGTGTTCATCCAGCCTCACATTTTATTATCTTGGAATCTCCAGCATCTGCAGTTCCCATTATCTCTGAGACAGAACTTGCTTGGTTACATTTTTATCTATCTAATCATCAAAAATCATCTCTTTGGCATCTCTCCTATGTTCTTTGTCAACACCATCTGAAAATGTGTCAGTTTCCTCATGTATACTGAACCCTTTAGCTAGCCTTACTTTCCCACCACCTCTCATCTCCTTCACTGTCTCTAAATTTTCAGACTGCATATGCACAGTAGAATATTGAGTGAGCAGAAATGATCTTCAAGTAAATCTTGGTAAGATCTAAGTCATTATTTGTCTCTGCTACAAATTCTGCTTCCTAGCCATGGAATCCACCCTTCTACATGGCAGTTATCTGAGGCTGAACCAGAATGTTTGCAACCTTGGTATTCTGTTTGATCCAGGAATGAGTTTCCAACTACATCCACTTGTATGAATAAAACTGCACATTTCCACCTTCGTCACATAACTGACTGCCCCTGTAAATGCTGTTCTATCACTGAAATACTCATGCATGCTTTTGTCACCTCCAGTGTTGAATATTTTAACTCCTTCCGAACTGGCCTTCTACATTCTGCACTCTGTAATCTTGAGGCCATCCTAAACCTTCCCGCCAGTGTTTTAACTCACTATAAATTCAGTTCATGCAACATCTGATACCTGCCAACCTAGATTGGCTCCTGGTGAAGCAACAGCTGAACATTGTAATTCTCATGCACATACTCAAATTCCTCCTTATGTCTGGAATATGCTCCAGCTTTACAATCCTCCAAGATATCTGCACCCCTCCAACTCTGACCTTTTGAGCATCCCTGATTTGAATTGCTTCTCCATTGGTGGCCGTGCCTTCAGTTTAACTCATGAGTTGCCTCCCTAATCCTCGCAACTATCCATTCCTCCTTTCAAACACTTCTTAGTCCTAAGTTATTGTCTAAACCTTCAGTCGTCTGACCTAATATTTTTCCATGTGATCGAATGTCATTTTGTTTTATGCCTTTGTGAAGTATCTAGGACATGGCAAAGACGCTATTTAAATGCAAGATATTGTTGAATCTCTGACTTTTCATGCCACTCCTGTCCCATTGTTTTGGAAGCGTCCAAAGATTCATCCTTGATCCCCCACCACCAATTACATGCTTTCCGTCAGCAAAACCTCATCTGGAAATGTAAAAGCATAAACAATAGGGCCGTGAGCATACTATTTTGAACCTTTGACAATGCACCATGATTCAGGAATTGATTGAAACATAATATCCTGGGTGTTTGACTAGTGATGAGATAAAAAACATTCTCAAAGACAGCCATATCCCTCTCAGGTTTTCTTCCTGGAAAGTTTGTACAAGCAGAGCCTTTAAATATTTTTTAAGGCAGAGGTGGATAGATTCTTGATAAGCGAGTACATGAAAGATTATCAGGGTTAGGCGGGAACGTGGATTGGAGATCACAGTCAGATTTGCCGTGATCTTTTTAAATGAAGGCTTGAGGAGCCTAATCCTGCTTTTTGCTCATATGAAAACCATGGCTGATCTTCTACCTTAGCTCTACTTTCGGGTAATATTCCTATAAACAATAGTACCCATAAATTTGATCAACCTCCATCTTGAATATACATGATGACTTAACATCCACAATTCTCTGGGGTGGAGAATTCTAAAATTTCACAGACTTTTGCATTAAAAGATTTCTAACTCAGTCCTAAATAGCCAATTCTTGTTCTGATGTAATGACCCTGTTTTCTTGACTTCCCAGCCAGGAGAAATTTTACTCAACATTTACCTTGTCAAGTTTACTCTGAAGTTTCTATGTTTCCAATAAAGCTGCTCGGTCTTTTGTTGTAGGACAGTCTTCAGCATGTACTCCCCCTGTCCTTCCTATTACTGCCAGTTGTCACTTCAACCTGGACCCTATGCTGTGGAATTACGTGCATTAAACTGTTTGTCTTTCCGTATTCTTAGAATCATAGAATCCCTACAGTGTGGAAACAGGCTCTTCATCCCAACAAATCCACCGACCCTCGGAACATCCCACCCAGACCCATACCCCTATGATTCAGCTAATCTACACATCTCTAAACGCTATGGGCAATATAACATGGCCATCCACCAAACCTGCACATCATTGGACTGTGGGAGGAAACCGGAGCACTCAGAGAAAGTCCACGCAGACACAGGGATAATGTGCAAACACCACACCGACAGTTGCCCAAGGCTGGAATCGAACCTGGATCCCTGGTGTTGTGAGGCAGCAGTGCTAACCCTTTGGTAACCACCACTTAGACTAGGTTTTTGGTCAGACCTCCTAAAATCTGTTCCTTTGGCTTGGTAGCCATTTTTTTCCTTGCAGCCATGAATATCTTGGGATTTTCTATATTACAGTGGCACTATTTACAAGAAAATTATCAATATTTTCCATACTCTTAATTCAAAGCTTAGAGAAGGTGTGTAAAAAAAGGAAATTTTTTTATCATGTTTGAATTAAACGAGTAGCATAAGTGTTTAATGTAGAAAGTACTGTAATTTTAATATTAGCCATTGCGGTTTAACAATAAGTATTAATGCAATAAATGTTGTTAATATTCAGGTAATTTTGGAGATCGATACTTTGGCACCGATGCGCCATCTGATTGGTATGAGAGTGATGAGGGCATGGACTACTAATTATCTTTCTGTGTATCTGATGTATCCAAGATGGCCTGGAAACAAAAGAATTCTATTTGTTGTATGAACATATTTCTGACTGTATCCAAGAGCAAGCTGAACATTCCTTTTCTGAATTCATATTGTCAAATAAGATTTATTTTGAATATTTTCAATTTTTTGGGTTTGGGCATGTTATAAAATGGTCTTTAAGTTACGATATTTTAGATCAGAATTCACATTTAGAATGCCAGCTATTGGTAAAATGCATCCGATTTTAAATACTCTAATCACTCTTAAAATATACAAGTGTGAATTGAATCTGTTTGAGTTCAGTTTCAGAAGTTAAAAACTTGAACTTTTTAAAGCATGTCTGAAAAAAAAGACTTCATTTGAAGTAGTTATGTGGCTTTTTTTTTAAGTAGGCAATGAGGGTATATAACTTATTTATAAAACTCCAGACAGTACTTCAAATAGTTTAAACTCAGGAGAGGTGGCAGAATCTGTAGAGAGAAAGGAGTTAATGTCCAATGTGACATTCTTCTGAATATTTTGAAGAATAGTGGTATGGACGCAAAAAGTTGTTTGTTTCGCTTTCCGCAGATGCTGCCAGACCTGCTGAGTTTCTCCAGCACTTTGTTTTTGTTTCAGAACTCCAGCATCTCAGTACTTCGTTTGTATTTCAGCTAGGTTTTCTCATAAATGGCATGCTGTCATAATATGTATATCACTATTTAAACATTCACCTAGCAAGTCAATACTTGGGATCTTGGTCACAAGTAGCATGTTGATCCAGGCAATGTATTCTCAGCAATGATTATTTCAGTCTAAGCAAGGAATCTTCAACGAACAAAGTTCCTGTTTCACATAAATTCATCGTTATTTAATATTTAAATTTTCAGTCATAATGACTTCATATCGAATCTCCTTCAATAGAAGTCTTAATAAACATTCCTCAAAAATGCTTCCTACAACTAATGTGACCTTTATCTGGTCTGGGATTTATTTTGAAAATAATATAGGAATAGCTGCACTATCACAAACAAACAGATGGAAAATAATAATATGGTTCTTTTTCTGCATGTTAGTTGAGTTAATTGCATTCGTAAGTCACCTCAGTGATCTTCTATAATTGAGAATATGGCTTAATACCTGACTTTATTTCTTAAATTAACTGCTCATTCAATTTTACATGTTTATGATCTGCCATTATGAATGGAGACCATGGCACTTGTGGGTTAACAAAATAATGAGATCCAAATGCTTATCCCTCTCAATGGTAATTATTAATACGCAAATAAAGTTTGAAGTTATGATCTATCGTGTAGAAGCAACACAAAAACTGTAGGACTCTCTAAGACAGGGCTTTCTAAAGTGCAGATCTGGACCAAGAGTGAGGTCATGACCTGAAATGTTCAAATCATGAGCTCTGAGTTAGTAGCAGCTGCCATGGGGTTCTGCATGCCTAACAGGAAACAAAAATGGGTCACATTCCAATCCCCTGCTCCCATAGGCCCCTCCCCCTCCCAACAAGCTCACAACCCACTCTTAGTTCTTTCAGAAAGATTACCACAATTTTCAAGATTTGAAATGAAGTCGGTGTTGGGAGAATTAGAAAGTACTGCTGTAATAAGGAACTTAATTCTTCCCACTTATACACCACATTGTTAAATTGTGAAGGGCATACTTACATTTATAACTTGCCTTTCATGTTATAGAGTGATAATGGGAACTGCAGATGCTGGAGAATCCAAGATAACAAAGTGTGGAGCTGGATGAACACAGCAGGCCAAGCAGCATCTCTAGAGCACAAAAGCTGACGTTTCGAGCCTGAAGGGTCTAGGCCCGAAACGTCAGCTTTTGTGCTCTAGAGATGCTGCTTGGCCTGCTGTGTTCATCCAGCTCCACACTTTGGCACATCTCTATAACATGAAATAGAATAACAAAGTTCTTTACAGCCAATAAACTGCTCTTACTATGTATGTACATTACCTATTCTTTCATGAAACGTGGGTACTGCTGCAGCATTTGTACCCCATTTCCAAGAAGTAGTTAGGAGTGAGCTACATTAAGTAGATCTGGAATCATGTACAGGTGGGAAACAGGTAAGGGTAGTGGAATACAATCTGTAAAGAGTAGTACAATGGATGGTTTTTTTTTCGTGACAATCAACAGTGGTTATATGGTCACCATTAGACTAGATTTTTATTGAATTCATCTGCCATGATAGCATTCAAACCCTTGGAACGTTATTCTGGAATTCTGGATTAGTCTGGTGATATTACACTATATCATTGCTTTCCCCGTGAACACTTAAATTGCTAAATTTTGCAGAATCGGACCTCTAATGGTTACAAACTCTTTTTTTGTTAAAAGGAAGGTAGTTCTTATGTTCTATGGAAATGGTGTGAATCTGTTGAGACTCAACTGCATTTGAAAATAAATGAGATGTGAAGTGTTGTACACCATAATTTATTATTGCTCAACTGGATATTCATGTGAAATAATTGAATCTGTATGTCTGCATTTATTCAATTTTATAGAGTATTTGGAATTAACTTTTCAACAGTTAAAATGTTAAATATTTTTGTATAGTTAAAGAAACATTATAAGCACAAGTTAAGATCTAAAAGGCAGCAATAGCAATGTTGGATTTATTATTTTGAGTGGCAGTTGGAAGAAGCAATAGTAAAATTCCTGACTGAAAATACAGCACTCGTAAACCTTCTATGATATTATCAAGATCTTTCTTCATATGGAAATATACAAGTGTCATCAAGTCATGTAACACACAATGTCTGTATACTCTGCAACCTGTATTGTTTTGACTGTACCTTTCTTGCATCTGATAAAGTCTATATTACATTGTGCAACATATGTACGAGTAATAGATATCACTCGGTTATTCCAGTTGGGAGATTTCCACAATATATGGATGATTGTAACAGCATTACATCAAGATAAACTCCAATATTGAGCTAACTCTTTTAATTATAAATCTGCCTGTACAATATTGAACTCTTAAGATACCAAGAACAACGTATAATGGTTTATGGTTCTACAGTAAGAAAGATGAAATGATCCAGATTACGATTGAACTTATTGCTGCTATTGCCATTTTTATGGCGGCACATTTGCCACAGTCGTTAATGCTGCTGCCTCAGTGCTAAAGGAAACTGGGTTTGATTCCAGCCTCAGGTACGTATGGGTTTCTGCCGGGTGCTACGGTTTCCTCCCACAGTCCAGATATGCAGGTTAGGTGGATTGGCCATACTCGGTTGTCTGTATTCTCCAGTGATGTGTAGCCATGGTAAATGTTGGGTTATATGGATAGCATAGGGGTTTGGTAGGATGTTTTTTGCAGGTTCTGTGTAGACTCAATGAGCTGGATGATCTCTTTCTTCGCTTTAGGAGTTATACATGCACAACAAGAAAATGCAGTATATTTTAACTGAAGTTTTTGTCTTTGTCATCCATGGAACTAATAAGCATGTAGAACTGTGTGCCATTTAAGCACATTTGTATATTTTTTCTTCTTAAAACATTGTTGTAAGTTCTTACAATAACTGATTTACTTTTTTGGTAACATTACATTGTCTTGTTATCCTGCATATCCTTTGTTCTTGTGGTTTCCCCACTGAAACTTCTGTTTTGTGGGAAATTTTACAAGAACGTAGTTTTTGTTTAAAAAACCATTCATTCAGAGACATTCTGCTGTCATTCATTACCTTTTTTTTAAACCATGTTCTTCCCTACTAAGTTCTGATTCACAACAGTCCTTCAGGGAAGTAAATCTACCATCCTTATTTCGTCTGGCCGATATATGACTCCAAACCCACTGCAGTGTGATTAACTTTCAATCACCCTCCGAAATAGCAAAATGAAGCTGAACAGATCACTTAGTTTCGACCTAGAATAGACAACAGCAGAAACAGCCCTGTTGAGCCTGCAGAGTCCTCGTTACTAACATCTGGGAGCTATTGCCAAAATTGGGAGAGCAAGTGACAACCTGACAATGTCCCAGGCACTACCATCACTATCCCAGGATATATCCTGTCCCACTAGCAAGACAGACCAACAGAAGTAGGCAGCACAATGGTATACAGTTGGGTGATAAATTGCCCTGGGAGTCCTCAACATTGACTCTGGACTTCGTGTAGCCTCATGGCATCCAAGTTAAACATGGGCAAGGAAATCTCCTGATTTCCTTGTGCCATCCTCCCTCAGTTGATGATTCGATGCTTCACCCATGTTGAACAACTGTTAGAGGAAGCACTGAGAGTGACAAGGGTGCAAAATTTATTGTGGGTGGGGGATTTCAGTACCCATCACCAAGAGTGACTCAGCAGCAGTATTACTGATTGAGATGGTTGGGTATTATGTCGCTGCTAGACTGGATCTGTAGCAGGTGGTGAGGGAGCCAACAAGAGGGAAAAACATACTTGACATTATCCCTTCCAACCTGCAAGCTGCAGATGCATCGGTCCATGACAGCATCAGTAAGAGTGACCACCGCACAGTACTTGTGGAGACGAAGTCCCACTTTCACTTTGAGAAGGCCTTGACTCCATCATGTTATGTGGGACAATCACCATGCTAAATGGAACAGACTTCAAATAGCTCTAGCAACTCAAGACTTGGTATCCATAAGGCATTGTGGGATATCAACAGCAACAGAATTGTACTCTGACAAAATCTATAATGTCATTGCTCAGCCTATCCCCTACTCAACCATTACACCAAGCTAGGTGACCAACCCCAGTGTAATGGAGAGTGAAGAAGGATATGTCAAGCAGCACCAGACATACTTGAAAGTGAGGTGTCAAGTTGGTGAAGTTAACAAACAACATAAGCAGCAAGTGATTGATAAAGCTAAGCAAATCCCAACCAATAGATCAGATCTAAGCTCTGCAGAGCTGTCACATTCAGTTGTGAATGGTGGTAGACAATTAAACAACTAAGCAGAGAACAAGTTTCTATAAATATCCCCATCCTCTCTGATGGAAGAGCCCAGCACAGGAGAGCAAAAGATAAAGCTGTAGTTTTCACAGCAGTCTTCAGCCAGAAGTGATAAATGGATGATCTTTCTCTGCCTCCTCCAGTAGTACCAGTATTACAGATACCAATTTTCAGCTAATTCGATTCACTCCACATGATATCAAGAAATGGTCAGTTGCACTGGATACTGAAAAGGCTATGGGCCCTGGGAATATTCTGGCAATAATACTGAAGACTGAACTCCAGAACTTGCCGCTCACCTAGCCAAACTGTTCCACTACAGTTACAACAGTGGCGCGTACCTGACAATGTGCAAAACTGCCTAGGTATGCCCTGTAAGTGAAAAGCAGGTCAAATCCAGTCTACTTTTGATCATCAGCAGCACAATGGAAGATGTTCTACAGTGCTATCAAGCAGCACGTGCTCAGTGATGCCCAGTTTGAGTTCTGCCAGGGCCACTCAGCTCCTGACCTCATCAAACATGGACAAATGAGTTTAATTTCAGAGGTGACATGGGAGTGACAGCTCTTGACATCAAGGCTGCATTTGACAGAGTTTTGTTTTTAAATTCGTTCATGGGATGAAGGCGTTGCTGGCCAGGCAGCATTTATTGCCCAGAGGGCAGTTAAGAATCAACCACATTGTTGTAGGTCTGGACTCACATGTAGGCCAGACTGGGTAAGGATGGCAGTTTCCTTCCATAAAGGACATTTGTGAACCAGATAGGTTATTACGACAATCAGCTATAGATTCATGGTCATCATTAGATTTGTAATTTCAGATATTTATTGAGTTCAAATTCTACCATCAGCCATGGTGCGATTCGAAGCCAGGTCCCCGGAACATTATCTGGGTCTCTGGATTAACAGTCCGGCAATGATACTACTAGAGTGTGGCATTGAGGAGGTCCAGCAAAACTAGAATCAATGGATATCGGTGGTGGGGGGCAAACTCTCCGGTGGTTAGAGTCGTACCTGACATAGGAAAATTGGTGTGGTTGCTGAAGGTCCGTCATCTCTACTCCAGAACATCTCTACGAGAGCTCCTCAGCGTAGTGTCCTAGGCCCAACCTCCTTCAGCTGCTTCATCAATGATCTTGCCTCCATCACAAGTTTAGAAGTGAGGATGTTCACACAACATTCAGCATCGTTCACAACTCCTCACGTACTGAAGCAGTCCATATTCAAATGCAAGAAAATCTGGACAATATCCTGGCTTGAGCAGACAAATAGTATGTAACATTTACACCACATCAATGCCAAGCTATCACCATCACCAATAAGAGACAATCTAACTACCACCTTGATATTCAATAGTGTTATCATCACTGAACCGCCCACCCACCCCACTATTAACATCCTGTGGGTTTACCATTGACCAGAAACTCAACTGGGCTCTCCACATAAACAGTGACTACAAGAGTAGGTCAAAGGCTAGGAATACTGTGCTGAGTAACTTAGCTTCTGACTCTCCAAAACCTGTCCACTGTCTACAAGGTACAAGTCAGAAGTGTGATGGAATACTCTCCACTTGCCTGGGTGAATGCAGCTCTAACAACACTCAAGAAACTTGACACTATTCAGGACAAACAGCACACTTGATTAGCATTACATCCACAAACATTGATTACCTCCATCACCGAAGATCATTAGCAGCAATATATACTATGTACAAGATGCACTGCAGAAATTCACCAAAGATTCTCAGACAGCACCTTGCAAACCCATAACCACTTCCAACTAGATGGACAAGGGCAGAAGATATATGGGAATACCACTACCATCAAGTTCCCCCTCCAAGCCATTCACCATTCTGACTTGGAAATATATCATCGTTCCTTCACCATCACTGCATCAA
Organism: Stegostoma tigrinum; assembly: GCF_030684315.1. Classification (NCBI taxonomy): domain Eukaryota; kingdom Metazoa; phylum Chordata; class Chondrichthyes; order Orectolobiformes; family Stegostomatidae; genus Stegostoma; species Stegostoma tigrinum. Next base: position 80,676,975 of record NC_081357.1, on the reverse strand, counting down.
AATCCTGGAATTCCACCCATACAATGGCCATTCCACATTAGGTAGACTGCAGTGGTTCAAAAAGGCAGCTCACCACCACCTTCTTAAGGGATGGGCAATAAATGTTAACCAGTCAGTTATACCCACATCCACAAAAGAATAATAAAAAAAGTTGTTTCTATGATATTGGTCCGATGTCAATGATACTTGACAGCCATTTTAAATGCTGTAATTGTGGCAGAACCTGCCTCAGATATTAATCTCTTCATTAAATCAAAAATAGGCATCATGCAAACTTTCTGCATTACTGATGGATTTGTGGAATTTCCATCTTATGAAGATGGGAAAATACTAACAATGAGACTGAAATTAAAAGGAAAGTTTCCTGATGTTGTATCAGTTTTTGATATGGAGCTGTTTTTGAAATTTTGTTCTATTGAGTATACCAGTTGGGGTATAAAATATCTGTGGCGGGTTAATCTTCATGCTGACAAATTATCAATGATAAATTAGTTGATGTAGTCAGCCCAGGTTTTTTGTAAAATTTTGAATGCAGGAAAATAATGAAGGATCAAAAAGATGGGTGCTAAGAAAATTTGATCCATAAAGCCACATGCATCAACTGTATATTTTTTCACTGGATATTTGCCTGGAACATTCTGGTGCAGAATTAACCTTTCTTTTTGAAGTTGCTCTACCTTACCCCCCCAGCTCATACTTACCAGTGATTATTTCTTCTCCTTCCTTTTGGATTAGGTTACCTTAAAGTTGGGCAAATCTTTACTTTTGTCTTTTTCAAAATATAGCCAAGGAAAAGAGTAACTTCTGTGATTTACAGTGTCTCAGATGTCAACATAATTTCCCTCCTATTGTGCTAGAAGCAAGTTTGGGTATGATGTGTATTTAAATGCAACAGTAAATAATAATGTCAGAAGTCACATGACACCAGGTTATTGTCCATCAGGCTATTTGAAATCATAAGCTTTCGAAGTGCTGCTCCTTCATCAGGTGAAGAGTAGCACACAGGCACAGAATTTATAGGCAGAGAGATCAAAAGATCATCTAAATGGTGTGAGTGGACTGTAGACTGTGAATAACGAGTCTCTGCAGGCAAACAGGAGGCTGGAAGAACACAGCAAGAAAGGAGAAATCAGTGTTTCAGGTATTACCCTTCTTCAGGACTAAAGAAGGGTAATACCCAAAACATTGACTTCTTTCCTCCAGATGCTGCCTGGCTTGCTGTGTTCTTCCAACCTCTTCTATGTCTACAGTGGATTCCAGCATCTGCAGTTTCAGGTGAACAGAAGTCAGACTGTGTGAGTAACGTGTCAACAGCTGAATAGCAAGTGAAGGGATGACATATACTCCGATTAATTGAAGCAGAGAGATAATTACAAAAAAAAATTAAAAATAAAATGGTGCTGAAGACAAACCAACTGACTGGAATAACATGATAGGTACAAGAGTCACCTGCCAAGAGTCTAATCAAAGTAACAAGTAATCTAAAACTATACAAACTAATTAAGATAGAAAATTCATAGAAGTTGTAAAGGTGATGGTGTCAAAACAGGACGGTAAGGAAGATTTTACAAATATAGAACAGTATGGTGGGGTTACATGTACAGCGACATGAACCCCAGATCATGCACCCATGAAGACAGCTTCAACTTAACCAACAGTTTGAATCACAGAAACTTCAATCAGGCTTACTACCCTTGAAGTCCCATGCACTGTAATCACCTGTCTTCCCCTCCTTGCTAACTAGTTCGGAAACTTTGGAGTCTTGGGAATTTCAGCTCACCACAGTTTTAAAGCGTGCCTAGTTGCTGAGATTCTTGCTGTTGGTTTTCTGGGTTCAAAGCAGACCTGTGTCTGGAAGCTCTTCTTTGGATAGCGCTTAGTTGGCTTCCCCCCCTGTTGGATGTCCTCTGTTGCAATGATTACCTTGGTTCGGCCTCCTGATTCAGTTTCTCTGTCAGGCCTCTGTCGTGATTGGTTTTGAAGCTACTTGAGGGAAACGGTTTCTGCAGAAGCTTGTTGTTGCAAAAGGCTCTCCTCCAGGTGAGACGAGGGCTGGAAGTCATATAGACTGTGTGTCCTGTTATCTCCCCTCAAATCTGTGTTGTCCTTTGTGTTTCTATCTGAAGTCAGTTGGTTTCCTGATAGCACAGAGTACATGTGAATGTATTTTGATTTAAGTTGAATGGCTGGCATCTCTGTGAAGGCCCCATTACTGTCTATGCTGAGTAGCCCAAAGTGTAAAAGTTACTTTCAGTCTACAGTGTTAGGTTTGGGTTGATTGTTCTCCTAGAGTGGAGGTGTAAATTGGAATAGTCCCAGACTGAAATCATTCTGGTTCTGTGTTTGTTTGTTCCAACCTAACCTCAGGAATTTTGTTTTTAGGTATTTTAGATGTTAGGAAAGTTCAGGGCCTTGTCCAGTATTTTAGATGTTGGAGATTTTTGCTCAGCCCTGCATTGTGATGATATTTCTTCTCCTACATGCCTTTCTTCCTTCCTCGTGTTCTTTACATTGTCATTAGCCATCTCCAACTTACCGTATGGCTCTGATTAAATCTGAATCAATGCGTATTCGACAATTTTACCACCCAAGGTCTCCATGTGAACAGCTGAAGGAACACAGCTGTGATGAAACTGAAGGCTAATTGTGCCAATGCAAAATTAGCATTTTCAGCAGCTCTAAGTCGATATTGAAGAGACCTTTTTCTTGTGTACCCTCTCCATCTTTAGACTGTCATTCCTCAAACAAGCATGATTTCACATACAATTGGCTTGGCCTTCAGACTGGCAAAAAAAACTCTTGCTGCTATACTGATCACCAAAATAATATTCTCTGAAATAAGCATTAATTTTAAGACAATTGGGTTTTATTTCCCAAGAAATATGGTGGCTACCTTATGAAGCACTGGCACAATCCCAGATGTATTTGAGAAATTATAATGAGAGGTTATGCTGTACCCTTTCAGATGTTATTGGGCAAAATTTTTACCAAAAAGGCCTTTTGACTTATGAAGAGCATTTTTGCTTAAAAAAATACAACTTAAGCAATACAGGACAATTGGTATGTGTTGGAAAATCCAATTATAAAGGCTAATCAAGCTAAATGAATAAATGGCTGACAACAGCAAAACTATTCAATAATTTTTCAATAATGTAATGTACATGTTGATAGCAAGGCCCAGATTTAGTGTCCATGCACAATTGACATCAACAATTTGGTGATGAACCGTTTAGTTAAATAGCTATAGTGTATTTGGTGTAGGGACATGTATTTGCCAACAGGTAGCAACAGTAAAGCTCCAATAATATAGTTTCAAGTCAGAGCTAACGTTTCCTGTATCTTAAAAAAAAGACAAAATCCTGTTACCGCTGGACAAGACTTGGGGTCATGAACAGCAGCACTTTTTTAAAGCAGAAACCGCTCATTGGCATGCTAATTGATGTGTGGAAGCAACTTGAAGGGATCATTTGTTAGGATGGTGTGTGGCTTTGAGAGGAACTTGCAAGTGGTGGTGTTTGCATGCATCTGCTGCCTGTGTCCTTCTATGCTGCTGGCATAATGGAAGGGTCTGTTTAAAAGACCCTTCATGAGTACTGCATGTAACTTTGTAGGTGTACAGATTGGTGCCACTGTTTGGTCATAAAGAGATTGAATACTTATGGTGGTGAATCAGGCACCAATCAAGTGGACTGCTTTATCCTGAATGATGTTGCATTTCTTGGATATTTTTGGAGCAGCACTTATCCAGGCAAGTGGAAAGTATTCCATCACACTGCTTATTTGAGCCATCTGGAAGATTAAGGCTCTGGAAGTCAGAAGACCTGGTACCTGCCACAGAATTACCAGCCTCAGATCTGTCTTGCAGCTTACAGTACTTAAATGACTGGTCCAGTAAAACTTCTGGTCAGTGGCTGCCTCCTCAAGACATTGATACTGTGGGAATCTGGGATGGAAATACCATTAAATATCAAAGGGAGATATAGCAGATCATGACTTGAGTGGTGAGAATGTTATTCATCATCCATCAAACAAAGCCTGTATGTTGTTCAGTCCTTGCAAGTCTATGGACACTGATAACTTCAACAACCCCAGAGTTGTGAAAAGTACTGAACATTATGCAATAATTCAGTAAATTCCCACTTCTGACTTCATGCTGTGCAAAGATCGTTGGAACAAATTAAGACTTTTAGACTTCTGATACTATGCTGAGGAATTCCTGTTGTGATTTCCTGGGATACGTTTGATCTCCTACAACTACAGGGATTTTACTTTGTGCTCTATATGACGCCAATCAGTGGAACCTTTTGCCTCTAATTCCCATTAACTTGAATATTGCTAGAGCTCCTTGATGCCACTTTTAGTCTTGATGTTGAGACCCATCACTCATATACAGGATGCCTAACTTTGGTTGGACACATTCTTCATGGTTTCATCACGCGTTCTACACAACCCCTCTCAGTAATCCCTTTTCCAATTTTTGTTTACAAACTGTGTTTAAAGTACATGAGTACTTTACAGACTTTTTTCTTAGCTGCTTGGAGCAATGCCCAGGAGATTAACTGCCTGGAGCAATTAATATGCAGAGGGTTGGCAACCCGTATGTAGTGTTGAGGGCTTAGAATGATTGTAACGCAAGGGGTCATTTGCCCATATGAGGAGCAATAGCAACTTACCTCATCCTATTCCTGTCTTTTTTTCTGGAACCATGCATTTTTCTTTAACAATTCAGATAATGAAATAATTCAGTCAGCGAGTCTGAGGAAGCAATGCATTTTTCATTCTAATCACTTGATACATAAAAATAGTTTTTTCCTCATATTATTGTGATACGAGCAATTTAGATGTAGGGAAAATATGGGATAAAGAAATATGTTTTCAATAACCCAAAATAAGGTTAAATGCAAAATATAGGATGGAAAGTGGGATAAGACTTTCTTTTTTGTAACACAGAAGGTACGTGAATAACTGTATAGTTAATGAAGCAGAGATATTGCCAGATGGTTAAGAAATAAAACGGAATTGGGTATTTACTGCATGGCAGTCAGACTGTGAGGTGTGTGGAGAATAGAATACATGACTGAATAGTACAGCTAGGATTTCGCAGACGGGGAGGCGGGGTGGGTTCTAAATAATTAGATAATTAAATTTCATATCAGAACAAATCCTCCAAAACAATGCTGTCAGGATGAGACATTCCACTCCCGCACATCCCAGATGTCCACGTTCTTCAAGGACTGCAACTTTCCCTCCGCAGTGGTCGAAAACGCCCTTGACCGCGTCTCCCACGACACATCCCTCACACCGCGCGCCCGCCACAACTGACTCAAGGGGATCCCCCTCGTTCTCACATACCACCCCACCAACCTCCAGATACAACGCATCATCCTCCAACACTTCCGCCATCTACAATCCAACCCCACCACCCAAGACATTTTTCCATTCCCACCCTTGTCTGCTTTCCGGAGAGACCACTCTCTCCGTGACTCCCTTGTCCGCTCCACACTCCCCTCCAACCCCACCACACCCGGCACCTTCCCCTGCAACCGCAGGAAGTGTTACACTTGCCCCCACACCTCCTCCCAGGCCCCAGATGACTTTCCATATCAAGCAGATGCTCACCTGCACGTCTGCCAATGTGGTATATTGTATCCATTGTACCCGGTGTGGCTTCCTCTACATTGGGGAAACCAAGCGGAGGCTTGGGGTCCGCTTTGCAGAACACCTCTGCTCGGTTCGCAATGAACAACTGCACCTCCCAGTCGCGAACCATTTTAACTCCCCCTCTCATTCCTCAGACGACATGTCCATCATGGGCCTCCTGCAGTGCCACAATGATGCCACCCGAAGGTTGCAGGAACAGCAACTCATATTCCACTTGGAAACCCTGCAGCCCAATGGTATCAATGTGGACTTCACAAGTTTCAAAATCTCCCCTTCCCCCACTGCATCCCAAAACCAGCCCAGTTCATCCCCTCCCCCCATTGCATCACAAAACCAGCCCAGCTTGTCCCCTCCCTCCACTGCATCCCAAAACCAGCCCAGCCTGTCTCCGCTTCCCTAACCTGTTCTTCCTCTCACCCATCCCTTCCTCCCACCTCAAGCCGCACCTCCATTTCCTACCTACTACCTCATCCCACCTCCTTGAACTGTCCGTCTTCCCTGGACTGACCGAACTCCTCCCTACCTGTACTCTCCTCTCCACCTATCTTCTTTTCTCTCCATCTTCGGTCCGCCTTCCCCCTCTCTTCCTATTTATTCCAGAACCCTCTGATGAAGGCTGTCGGCCTGAAAAGTGAGCTTTTGTGCTCCTGAGATCCCGCTTGGCCTGCTGTGTTCATCCAGCTTCACACTTTGTTATCTTGGATCCTCCAAAACAAACAAGTTTTCTTTCGGTTCGCAATAAGCAACTGCACCTCCCATTTCCACTACCCCTCCCATTCTTTAGATGTCCATCATGGGCCTCCTGCAGTGCCACAATGATGCCACCCGAAGGTTGCAGGAACAGCAACTCATATTCCGCTTGGGAACCCTGCAGCCCAATGGCATCAATGTGGACTTCACCAGCTTCAAAATCTCCCCTTCCCCCACTGCATCCCAAAACCAGCCCAGTTCGTCCCCTCCCCCCACTGCACCACACAACCAGCCCAGCTCTTCCGCTCCACCCACTGCATCCCAAAACCAGTCCAACCTGTCTCTGCCTCCCTAACCTGTTCTTCCTCTCACCCATGATAATAAAATGTGAGGCTGGATGAACACGGCAGGCCAAGCAGCATCTCAGGAGCTCAAAAGCTGACGTTTCAGGCCTAGACCCTTCATCAGAGAGGGGGATGGGGTGAGGGTTCTGGAATAAATAGGGAGAGAGGGGGAGGCGGACTGAAGATGGAGAGAAAAGAAGATAGGTGGAGAGTAGAGTATAGGTGGGGAGGTAGGGAGGGGATAGGTCAGTCCAGGGAAGACGGCCAGGTCAAGGAGGTGGGTTGAGGTTAGTAGGTAGGAGATGGAGGTGCGGCTTGGGGTAGGAGGAAGGGATGGGTGAGAGGAAGAACAGGTTAGCGAGGCAGAGACAGGTTGAACTGGTTTTGGGATGCAGTGGGTGGAGGGGAAGAGCTGGGCTGGTTGTGTGGTGCAGTGAGGGGAGGGGGCAAACTGGGCTGGTTTTGGGATGCGGTGGGGGAAGGGGAGATTTTGAAGCTGGTGAAGTCCACATTGATGCCATTGGGCTGCAGGGTTCCCAAGCGGAATATGAGTTGCTGTTCCTGCAACCTTCAGGTGGCATCATTGTGGCACTGCAGGAGGCCCATGATGGACATGTCATCTAAAGAATGGGAGGGGGAGTGGAAATGGTTTGCGACTGGGAGGTGCAGTTGTTTATTGCGAACCGAGTGGAGGTGTTCTGCAAAGCGGTCCCCAAGCCTCCGCTTGGTTTCCCCAAATGTAGAGGAAGCCACACTGGGTACAGTATACCACATTGGCAGATGTGCAGGTGAACCTCTGCTTAATATGGAAAGTCATCTTGAGGCCTGGGATAGGGGTGAGGGAGGAGGTGTGGGGGCAAGTGTAGCATTTCCTGCGGTTGCAGGGGAAGGTGCTGGGTGTGGTAGGGTTGGAGGGCAGTGTGGAGCGAACAAGGGAGTCACGGAGAGAGTGGTCTCTCCGGAAAGCAGACAAGGGTGGGAATGGAAAAATGTCTTGGGTGGTGGGGTCAGATTGTAGATGGCGGAAGTGTCGGAGGATGATGCGTTGTATCCGGAGGTTGGTGGGGTGGTGTGTGAGAACGAGGGGGATCCTCTTTGGGCAGTTGTGTCAGGGACGGGGTGTGAGGGATGTGTTGCGGGAAATGCGGGAGACGCGGTTAAGGACGTTCTCGACCACTGTGGGGGGAAAGTTGTGGTCCTTGAAGAACTTGGACATCTGGGATGTACGGGAGTGGAATGCCTCATCGTGGGAGCAGATGCGGTGGAGGCGGAGGAATTGGGAATAGGGGATGGAATTTTTGCAGGAGGGTGGGTGGAAGGAGGTGTATTCTAGGTAGCTGTGGGAGTCGGTGGGCTTGAAATGGACATCAGTTACAAGCTGGCTAATCTCCCCTTCCCCCACCGCATCCCAAAACCAGCCCAGTTCATCCCCTCCACCCAGTGCATCCCAAAACCAGTCCAACCTGTCTCTGCCTCCCTAACCTGTTCTTCCTCTCACCCATCCCTTCCTCCCACCCCAAGCCGCACCTGCAACTCCTACCTAATAACCTCATCCCACCTCCTTGACCTGTCCGTCTTCCCTGGACTGACCTATCGCCTCCCTACCTCCCCACCTATACTCTCCTCTCCACCTATCTTCTTTTCTCTCCATCTTCGGTCCGCCTCCCCCTCTCTCCCTATTTATTTCAGAACCCTCTCCCCAACCCTCTCTCTGATGAAGGGTCTAGGCCCGAAACGTCAGCTTTTGTGCTCCTGAGATGCTGCTGGGCCTGCTGTGTTCATCCAGCCTCATATTTTATTAACCAAGCTTTCTTTGCGTGCTGCCGGTCACATGGAGTCAGCGGAAGTGACGTTGAGCACGGCAGATTAACTGTTACAGGAGGTTCTAAACCAGGTTTGTGGAATTTTGCTGCTTCTTTCTTGTATCAGTAAAGTCTAACTATTATGCCAGACAGGAACCGACCTCCCGAAATACTAACCGATATTTTTCTATTTCTGTAATTTTTAAAAAAATCTGGGCATCACTGGGTATTCTGTCAAGTTGGGGTGATACCCGTAGCGAGAAAACTTCCACCAGCACATGGCCTTCCTTCCCCCGCCACCCCCACGCAACTTCTGCTGTAAAACGGAACCCGTCCTTCTACATCAATATGCAGAACATTATATAAACGTCTTTTGAGATTTATGTTTTTAAAGTAACATTCTTTGTAATACAGTTGCGATGTTTCAAAGTTGATTTTAACCAAATATTTGTAAATAAAACAGAAAACTCTGAAAATACTTAGGATTTAGCAACATATTTGAAGAGAAACAGTCAACATTTGAGCACTTCAAAAAACAGCAAGGAAAGTCTGGGATCGGCGCAGTTTGAGTGGATTGGCCATGGTCTGTGTAGGTTAGGTGCTTTAGTCATGGAAAATGTAGGTTTACAGGGCGTGGGGGTGGGTGGGTGGGCGAGGGCTTTGACTCAATGTGGACTTGTTGGGCCAAATGGCCTGTTTGCACACTGTATGGATTCTCTGATTCTATAATTGATTGACAAGAGCTATCCTTACTGAACTAAAGGTAATGGTGATGGAGGGGAGAAAAGCAAGATTGCCTAGAGGATGCTAGTGGATAGAAAGTTAAACCAAAACAAAGAAATGAACAGAGCGTAAGTTATAGAACATTACAGCGCAGAACAGGCCCTTCGGCCCTCGATGTTGTGCCGACCTGTGAACTAATCTAAGTCCATTCCCCTACACTATCCCATCATTATCCATATGCTTATCCAAGGACTGTTTAAATGCCCCTAATGTGGCTGAGTTAACTACTTTGGCAGGCAGGGCGATCCATGCCCTTACCACTCTCCGAGTAAAGAACCTGCCTCTGACATCTGTCTTAAATCTATCACCCCTCAATTTGTAGCTATGCCCCCTTGTATGGCAAACTCCGTTTTAAATCTGTAAAATGCATAAGCAAAAGATAAAGTGGCCTGACTGGTCAGTTCAGCTGGTGATGCGGCACACTTGTGTGTACTGGAGGTTACATATGTTAACTTGCAGGGCCCAGTTCTTTGCAGACAAAAGGCAGACGCACTATGCCTGAATCATTGCAGTAAAATGGGTGATGTTGATTCTCTGATTCATTCCTGTGTGATGCCTTGAGGAATCAGAATCAGCCTGCCTGGTTTAAAATTTAAACAAAGCTTGACGGTTATGTGTCAGTTGCATTAACAGGTGCATGCTCCATAGTGACGCCTTTACCAATTAGATACCAAAATATAAATGTTTTTACTTTTACTTGTGTATTTCTTGCAAGTGTCCTGATCAGGACAAGATGAAAATTTTAAGAAATTGTGTAGAGTGTGCGGTTCCTTTATGAGAGAGTGTGTTTCTAAGCTTAAGAGATTTATACAATAAAAGAAAGTATCTCCATGTTGCTGAAGATGTACACCCAGTTCTAAAAGTGAAACATATAAATCGGCTGTATAATTGGAAACCTTAGGTTTGTTTTGATGATTTGGCAACTAGCTGGAATCAGCCATAAGACCATAAGACATAGGAGTGGAAGTAAGGCCATTCGGCCCATCAAGTCCACTCAGCCATTTAAATCATGGCTGATGGACATTTCAACCAATTAATTTAAACCAAGCACTTAGCGATTGAAAGCTAAAATGCATTTAAATCTGATGGTTTTGATTACCTCGGACCAATGCTATTGTAAAAAAATTGACATGTCATCCCAGGTATATGAGGAAACGGTTTTTGAAAATTGGTGTGAGAGCGAACCGCCATCTAAGTAAGCGCCTTGCTCTCTGAAGAAATCACTAAGCCATCTAAGAAAGCACCCTCCTAAACGTAAAGAGTAACACGATACTTCTAATGAAGAGTCTTCACAGAGAAAACATTCTGTCAGCAGGATCAGTGAAGGAAAGGTGTTTATCACTGGAAAGACAGTGGAGAAGGCGGACCATTCCAGCAGACACATTCTCTGTGTGGGCTTTGAGAGACCAAGTTTTAATTTTTTTTTTCTAACTACTTGGGTTATATAAGTGGAATAACAAGTTGTAGAGCTGGTTGAACACAGCAGGCCAAGCAGCATCAGAGGATCAGGAAGGCTGGTGTTTCAGGCCTAGACCCGTCTGCAGAAATCTCTAGCATCTGTAGTTCCTACTGCCTCTTATATAAGTGGGACTTGTGTTTATTGGAATAGCATACCAGTAGAATTTTGTTCAGTTAGGGAATAGTCAGGAGTTGGGGGGGAATTATTCGTTTTGATTTTAGTTCTGTTAATTTGTTCACTCTGACGGTTAAATAAATAAATTGTTACTCGTTACTTATCAAGTGAATATCAGGGATTTTCCTTCATTTAACCACCCCTTTTCCATTACAGTTAGGGGGCTCAAATCCAGGATCTGGCTGGTTTGTGTATGGGATCTGAATGGAACTGAAACTGTTTGAATTACAATTAAAAGCAGAGGAAAAAGAAAAGTAACAAATTGCTCTGGCCAGACAAAAAGAGAAAAGAGAAGACCAGGAGAGAGAGAGAGAGTTTGAACATAGGAAGTTGCAAATTAAACAGGATAGCTGACATAAGAAGATACATTTAATGAGGAAGAGCGTGATGATAAGCAGAACCATCGTACCAAAGTCCTGCCAGGGAAATATACAAATATGTCAAAACATTACCAAAATTCAATGAAAAAGATGCAGAAGCCTTTTTCATTTACTTTGAGAAGTTGGCTAGGCAGATGAATTGGCCACAGACAGACTGTGTGGGTAATGTTAATTCAGACCAAGTTGGTTGGTCTAGTGAGCTGTTTGCAGCAGTGTCAAATGAGGTATCAAGAGAGTATGAAGATGTTAAACAGATTATTTTGAGTGCTTACAAATTGATACCAGAAGTGTTGACAACGGTGCAGAGCTGGGCTGAGAAGTGGCAGATGGAGTTTAAATGAGTGAGATGATTCATTTTGGAAGGACAAATTTGAAAGCAGAATACAGGGTTAACGGAAAGATTTTTGGCAGTGTGGCGGAGCAGAGGGATCTTTGGGTTCATGTCCACAGTTCCCTGAAAGCTGCCATCCAAGTGGATAGATTTGTTAAGAAGGCGTATGGTGTGTTAGGTTTCATTAATAGAGGGATTGAGTTCAAGAGCTGTAAAGTTATGCTCCAGCTATACAAAACCCTGGTTTGGCTACATCTGGAGTATTGTGCCCAGTTCTGGTCGCCTCATTACAGGAAAGATGTGGAAGCATTGGAAAAGGTGCAGAGGTGATTTACCAGGATATTGTCTTGAATGGAGGGAAGGTCTTATGAGGAAAGGTTGAGAGAGCTAGAGCTTTTCTCTTTAGAATGACGAAGGATGAGAGGTGACTTGATAGAGGTGTACAAAATGATCAGAGGTATAGATAGAGTAGGCAGCCAGAGACATTTTTCCCTAGGGTGGAGGTAGCTATTATGAGGGGACATAGTTTTAAAGTGAGTGGAGGTAGATATAGGGTTGACGTCAGAGGTAGGTTCTTTACTCAGTGTGGTAGGGCGTGGAATGCATTGCTGGAGAGGGTAGTGGAGTCAGTCTCATTAGGGACATTTAAGCGGCTGTTAGATAGGCATATGGATGATAGTATGAGGTAGGGTGGAGGTTAGGTAGACCTTAGGTTTAGGGTAAAAGTTCGACACGACATTGTGGGCCGAAGGGACTGTACTGTACTGTTCTGTATTCTAAATATAAGGAAAAAACCAGGTCAGACTTAATGTTGTGTTTGAAAGAATTAAACATAGCAACTTCAGTAGATGGGTGAGAGCATTATAGATAGAAAAGACATACGAGGATCTTAGAGAGAGAGAGAGAGAGAGAGAGAGAGAGAGAGAGAGAGCTTATTCTGCTGCAGGAGTTTTAAAAACTCACTTCCAGAAATGATAAGAACTCATGTTGAGGAACAGAAAGTTCAAACAGTGAGAAGAGTGCAGAGATCGCGGATGAATACACCTTAGTGTGTAAATCAAAATTTAGCTCCCAACAGCAATTTTGTTCCATGGGGGATAGAAATTGGGGAAAAGGGAGATCTTTCAATGAAAAACAAAGTTGATCACACTGGGAACAGTTTTCCACAGGTGAAAATGGAAACCCAAGAGGGTGAAAAAGAGGCGAAAAGGCCTCCAATGTTTTCACTGCAGTGGAGTGGGACATGTGAAGTCAGTGCTGATAGTTTAAGGAAAGCACTGAGGAAAAATGATGTGGTAAAAGAGGCTTGTGGTAAAAGTGGGATTATTTAGGGTAGCAAAGGAAATCCCTAAAGGAATCAAGGAGCTGCAGAAGATTACGTAGCCTAGTCATGGGCTGGATAGTGAGATAGTGCCAGATCTCTACAAAGACTTCACCTCTGTGAGTAAGGTTTACTCAGGAAGAACAGAGGGAGAAGGTAAAAAAGTTACAATATTGAGAGATACAGGAGTTAACTAGTCTGTAATAATGAGGTGAAAGTATTTGCACTCCTATTGTGTTACCGGAGAGAGTGATAATCTGTGGAATAAATGGAGAGAGATTTAGCATTCTCCTATATAAACTCAGGTTGGAAAATCCAATCAAGACTGGGGAAGTCATAATCGGAGTGATTGAAAGAGTGTTTATTCCAGGAATTCAGTTTGTTCCTGGAAACAACCTAGCAGGATCAAAGGTGGCAGTGACTCCCCTTTGTAGTGGAGAAGCTGAAGGAAAACAAGGGAACTGAGGAGTTAAAAGGAAAAAGAGAGGGAGAGGTGAAAGAGTTGTGGTCCAGTTAGCTGACACCCTGTTTGATGAACTGGTAAAGGAAATACCTGAACAGGTAGAGGATCAGGCAGAGGTGTTTAGTTCTGAAAGATTAATGGAGCTTTAACAAAAAGATGAGACAATAAAAGGTTTATATCTTAAAGCCTACTGGGAAAAGGAATCATAATGTATTCCCTAGTGTTATTATCTTAAGGATTAGAATCCTAAAGTGAACATGGAGACTGTGGCAGGTTCATGCAGTGGAGAAATGGGCGGAAGTGCACCAGAGTGTTGTTGGTAGTATACAGACAGGAAGCATTACAGGTAGCACATAAATTACCTGTAGAAGGTCATCTAAGAGTGTGGAAGACTCAGGCTAAAATACTAAAACATTTCTATTGGCCTAGATTACATAAGGATGTGCTTGAATTTTGTTGTACCTGATATAATGTCAGTTGGTAGAAAAACCACAGGCAGTAATAAAACCAGCACCTTTGCCAGTTCCCACATTTGAAAAACCTTTCACGTGGGTCATGTTTGATTTTTGTAGGTCCTCCCTCTAAAACCAGAAGTTGAAACAGAATTTGTGCTAACCATAATGGATGTGTCGACCAGATTTCCGGAAGCAGCTCCATGTCAGAATGTTAAGACAGAACTGATTGTGGAGGAGTTGCTCCAATCAAAACCAGATGATTTGGATTTAGATGTGCCTTAAAGTAACTTAAATAATGAGGAAGTCCTTAGAGAATGGGATAGCATAGTGAGCTATCTGTCTCAGGAACAGTGAACTGAATTGAAAACCTTGTTGTAACAACATGAGGTTATATGTGAGAATAGAATGGGGAGGTTTAGTATATGAGCTTGAACTGGGAATACTGTTCCGATTAAACAAGACCCCTACACGCCTAATCCTCTCAAAGCCACACAGGTACAGAAGGAAGTGGAACCGAAATTCCAAGAAGACATCATTGAGCCAAGTCAAAATGAGTGGGGTTTGCCGATTGTGTTGTTTCCCAAACCTGATGGTACACAATGATTCTGCATGAATTATTGGCAGATACGCGCTATAACTAAATCAAACCTGTACCCAATTCCAAGGATGGAGGACTGTGTGGAAAAAGTTGAACAAACCACTTGCATCACAAAGTTGGATTTCCTCCATGGTTACTAGTAAGTGCATTTTTCGGAGCGAAAGAAGTTTCTGTGTTTGTAACTACAAATGGGCTGTATCAATTTAAAGTAATACCCTTTGGAATGAAGAACGTACCAGCCACATTTCAAAGACTTATGAACAGAGTTGTGGCAGGAATGACTAATTATGCTGTCTCTAGATTACTGAGTGATCTTTGGCCATTCATGGAAAGATCACATGGTGCATTAGGTAGAACTCATTGAAAGACTACGGGAGGCAAAACTGGTTATAAATTTAGCAAAAATTGAATTTGCAAAGTCAGAAGTGATATTCTTGGGACACAACGTTGGACGTGGAAGGATGACGCCAAGGAACATGAAGATGAAGGCCATCAAGGAATTTCCAAGACCCTCCTCGAAGAAAGGTGCTTTGAATTTTGGGACTGAACAGCTTCTACTGGAAGTTTGTATCAAACTTTAGCGCCGCTTACGGATTTGCTAAGGAAGAGCATGAAATTTTGGAGGACAGAACAATGCCACGTGGCATTTGAGAATTTAAAAGCCGTGTGAACCGCCACATCAGTTTTAGCCACACCAAATTTCTTAACTCTTTTAAAGTCGCTGTTGACACCAGCGATATAGGGGTTGGAGCTATGTTGATACAGGAGGATAATAGCAGAATTGAAAGGCCAATTGATTATTTTTCAAAGAAACTCAGTATCCACCAGAGAAAATACTCCTCCATTGTGAAAAAGTTATTGAGTTTGGTACTGGCCTTGGAACATTTTAATGTTTATCTTGCAAACAATGTTTTGGAGGCTGTTGTATACAGAGACCACAACTTGCTGTCCTTTTTTGGAAAGATTTAAGGACAAGAATACAACACTATTTTGTTTAAGTCTTATATTACAGGCTTTTAATTTACAGAATGTGCAAGTTGCAGGTCAGAAAAACATTACTGCAGATGTGCAAGTTTAAAACAATGTGTCCATAAGATGGAGCTGGTACCGTCCAATGTTATATATGTATGCAAAATTATTATGAAGGTTATAACTTCAGATTACTGACCTGTATGTATCATGGTAATGGTATTAAGAATTTTTTAAAAAGTTATCATTTCATAATAGTTTTTTTTTCTCAAGAGGGAAGGTATTAAGAAGTTGAGGAGAACGTAGTTCCTTTAGGAGATAAAGTGCTTTTCTAAACTTAAGAGATGTATACAGGAAAAGTAAGTGTCTGCATGTACCTGAAGTTGTACGCCCAGTTCTAAAAGTGAAACATGTATTAATCAGCTGTGTTATTGGAAACCTTAGGCTTGTTTTGATGATTTGGCAACTAGCTGGAAGCAGCCAATTAATTTAAACCAAGTACTTAGCGATTGAAAGCTAAAATGCATTTAAATCTGATGGTTTTGATTACCTTGGACCAATGCTATTGTAAGAAAATTGATACATCATCCAAGGTATATGACAAGATGGTTTTTGAAAATTGGTGTGAGCGCTAAACACCATCTGAGAAATAAGCACCTAGCTCTCATAAGAAATCACTAAGAAAATACCATCTTACCCATAAGGGGTACTAATTAAGAGTCTTCACAGAGAAAACATCCCTGACTGCAGGATCAGTGAAAGAGTCAGGGGAGAAGGCAGAGTATTCCAAAAGACACATTCTCTGTATGGGCTTAAAGAGACTAAATTTTATTTTTTTTCTTACTGTTTGGGTTGCGTAAGTGAGACTTATGTTTATTGTACAAGCATACCAGTAGAATTTTGTCCAGCTAGGGAAGAGTTGTGAGTTAGGGGGGAATTGTTTGGTTTGATTGTAGTTCTGTTAATTTGTTCACTGTTAGGGGTAGATAAATTAACTATTACTTTTTACTTATAAAGTGAATATCAGGGATTTTCTTTCATTTAACCTCCCCTTCTCCATAACAAAAGGCTTTGAGAAAATTTTATTTTTTAGCAATAAACATGACTTAGTTCGCTCTTTGTGTGGTCAGATGATTTCGATTTTGTTTTCAGTTGTTGCAAATTTTCCAGGATAAAATTGTGCAGTAGTCAAAATTAAGCACTTTATGGTGTGTTGTTCATTCTCAATTTCGCAATATAGAGAAGTTGCTTACAATTTGCAAATCCATATCACTCTCAGGTGAGATAACTAACCGTATTTATAAGTTGTTAGATTTAGAAAAAAAGCACTGTTACACATCTATTATGATATGTATCCAGTCTTCTTCTCTCAGATTCTGTGTGCTTCTGGCATTTAGTGTTTATTTCAGCTTTCCAGCACTTTCAATATTTTGTTTTTAGCTTCAACATAGAAAGCTCCTAGATAAGCTCATGTCCGGTAAGCATGGGAAAAATGAGGGCAAGAATTTTGAGGAATGTCAATTTTTTTTTAAAAAATGAATCATTATCTTTGACAGTAGGTTATCGTAATCATCAGACAGCCTAAAGATTCCTTAACAGAAGTCACATGAATGATTTAAAAAAAGTCATTAATTGTGAATTCCTGTTTACGTTTTTTGAATTATTTGAACTTTTAAAAAAAAATTGAATTAGGCGACACAGAGGCTCTGAGGTTAGCACTACTGCCTCACAGTGCCAGGGACCCAGGTTTGATTCTAGCCTTGTGTGGCGCTCCCATGTTCTCCCATGTTCTCCCATGTTCTCCCATGTTCTCCCATGTTCTCCCATGTTCTCCCATGTTCTCCCATGTTCTCCCATGTTCTCCCATGTTCTCCCATGTTCTCCCATGTTCTCCCGTCAGTCCAGAGTTGTGCAGGTTAGATGGATTGGCTGTACTAACTTGCTGTATGGTATCCAGGGATGTGCAGGCTAGGTAGATTATCCATGATAAAATGGAGGGTTATGGTGTTGGGTAAGGGCCTGTATTGGGTGGGATGCTGTTTGGAAGATTGGTGTGGTCTCAATGAGCTTGGCCTCTTTCTGCACTGCAGAGATTCTATGAATTTATTTCCACTTTACAACTATTGTGTTGTTGATGTGTAATTTAGAAAGCAAGACCCCTCAATTATTGTAAAGGCCAGCCTGACAAGCATATTGTGATTATTTTTTTCTTGGCAGATTGTAAAGAATGAGATTACCATGGCGAGTCTATCAGATGATGATGTTTAAGCACCCTTGGAAAGTCCAAATACTGACTGCTGGTAAGAAATTTTGGTCAATGATACCCGTGATTTCAATTTCATTACAATTTCCATTGACTTTCAGACCAAAACAAGTATGTTTAGTGACCCGTTCTGTAAGTGTGGAGCAGTTTTGGACTTTGTTTCCACCACTGACTATTTTGAATCCTTAGTGTCTGTGCAGATACGTGCAACAACTCGATGATGAGGTTAGATACAGTAAAATTATAAAAATATTAGTAGATCATCTGTGGTGTTGAATTGTGGTAGAGAATGGTCAAGACTTCAGAGTTGTGTCCAAGCAGTGATAGGGGAAGTATGGCACAGAGGCATACAGTATGGAATCAAACCCTTCAGTCCAATCAGTCCATGACGACCATGTTCCCAAACTAAACTGATCCCACCTCCCACGATTTGGCCCATATTCCTTCAAACCTTCCCTGTTCATGAACTTATCCAAATGGCTTTTAAACATTATAATTGTGCCTGCATCCACCACTCTGTTTGGCAGTTCATCCCACACGCAAACCACTTTGTGTTTTAAACATAAGTTGCCTCTCATATCCTTTTAAAATCTTTCTCCTCTCACCTTAAAATATGTCCCCTAGTTTTGAATTCCCTCACCTAGGGAAAAGACTCTTGTCATTCACCTTTTATCGATATCCCTCATAGTTTTATAAATCTCAAGGTTACCCCTCAATCTCCTAGGCTGGGAGAAGGGTTGAGAGTTAGCAAAGGGAGAAAAGATGGGAATAAGAAGAAACAGGAGATTTGGAACGTTAAGGTTGGTGATGTAATCGAAGAAGTGACAAGAAAACTAGTTCTTGTATCTAGCTGTGCCCCAACTCTCAATTCTTACTGAGAAGTGGTGAGTGGTCGTCTAAATATTCCCTTTCTCTTGGTCTGGAAATTCATTGAAAAGAGGTATGGCTAACTATATTTTCCAGCAACAATACTTTCATTATGAAGTGGCTTGGGGGAGATGGTGGGGACAGCATGTTGAAATGATCCATTGATTCTCATCTCAGGAGAGAAAATTACCTTTGTGGAAACCTATGTGTTTCCTCCAGTATTCTTAGTACTGGCACCTTGGCCACTTTCAAATCCAGTACATGTTGTATGGTGAGTGGGAGGGGTTGGGTGTTTGGGGAGATACCTGCTTGCTACTAGTACTCTTAAGTTGCAAATAAACAGACCAAGTTTTCATCGCTTCACTGCAAGTATTCCCTGGCATACATTGCATTGGAGTAACTACTGTCCAGGTTCCAGGGTGTGCTAGCTAGATGGATAAAAAACTGGCTAGGCAACAGGAGACAGACTAGAAGTGGAAGGGGGTTCCTGAAATTGGAGACCTCTGACCAGTGGTGTTCCACAGGAACCTGTGCTTGGACTGCTGTTGTTTGTGATATATGTAAATGATTTGGAGGAAGGTATAGGTGGTCTGATTAGCAAGTTTGCAGATGACATGAAGATTGGTGGAGTAACAGTGAAGGGAACTGTCAGAGCTTACAGCAGAATATAGATAGACTGGAGAGCTGGGCAGATAAAGCCTTGGGCGATTGCCTGTGTGGAGTTTGCACATTCTCCCCGTGTCTGCATGGGTTTCCTCCCGGGTGCTCCAGTTTCCTCCCACAATCCAAAGATGTGCAGGCTAGGTGGATCGGCCATGTTAAATTGCCCATAGTGTTCAGGGGTGTGTGAGTTATGGGGGGATGGGTCTGGTTGGGATGCTCCAAGGGGCGGTGTGGATTTGTTGGGCCAAAGGGCCTGTTTTCACACTGTAGGGAATCTAATCATAAATGGCAGATAGAGATCAATGCAGGCAAGTGCAACATGATGCATTTTGGAAGATCTAATTCACGAGCAAACTATACAGTAAATGGAAAAGCCCTGGGGAAAATTGATGTTCTGAGAGAACTGGGCGTTCAGGTCCATTGTTCCCTGAAAGTGGCAACGCAGGTCAGTAGAGTGGTCAGGAAAGCATATGGCATGCTTTCCCTCATTGGACGGAGTATTGAGTACAAGAGTTGGCAGGTCATGTTGCAGTTGTATAAGCCTTTGGTTTGGCCACATTTAGAGTACTGCGTACAGTTCTTGTCGCCACATTCCCAAAAGGATGTGGATGCTTTGGAGAGGGTGCAGAGGAGGTTCACCAGGATGTTGCCTGGTATGGAGGTTGCTAGCTATGAAGAAAGGTTGAGTAGATTAGGATTATTTTTATTAGAAAGACGGAGATTGAGGCAGAACCTGATTTGATGTCTACAAAATCATGAGGGGTACAGACAAGGTGGAGATCAGGAAGCTTTTTCCCAAGTTGGAGACTCAATTACTAGGAGTCATGAGTTCAAAGTGAGAGGAGGAAAGTTTATGGGAGACATGCGTGGAAAGTTCTTTACGCAGAAGGTGGTGGGTGCCTGGAATGTGTTGCCAGTGGAGATGGTACACGCAGACACGATAGTGTATTTTAAGATGTACATGGACGGGCAGGGAGCAAAGACCCTTAGAAAATAGATTACAGGTTTAGACAGAGGATCTCGATCGGCGCAGGCTTGGAAGGCCGAAGGGCCTGTTCCTGGTCTGAAATTTTCTTTGACTGAACAAAGATATTTAATGGTCGTAATTTCTGTGAACGGAGGTTTGGGCAATCACAAACTCCATAACTCAAGACCAAACTTTCTGTGTGGATTATTTTAATGGAGGTCAGGCTTCTTTGAATAAGGCAGAGATAGGAAGACATTTTTTGTTTGCTGGAATGTTCTCCCAGAGTTCCTTAGGAGCAAATGTTTTGTCCTCATAGAATTACCAGTCTGCTGCAGAAAAACTGCCTGATGGCAAACATGTAAACATTTGGACTAATTCACTAAAGTTGAGTTGGAATGGTTAGTGATGTATATTTTAGTTGCCTGTTTTCTACCTTACATTGTAGTGATGCTTTTAAAGTGGGATTTGCTGATTTACAATACTACCTGTGAGCATAAATGTACTGAAGGTATATGTTGAAAGCTTCATAATTTTTCAGTACATGGTGACATGAATTTTGTGTCCCATTTGGCATGTTTAATGCAAGGTATGCTAAATTGCTTTTGCACTTTGTTTTTAGAGTCGTAGAGATCTACAACACAGAAAAAGGGCCTTCAGTGTATCACATCGTCACCAGAAAAAACAACTGCCTAACTAATCTAACCCATCTTCCAGCGCTTAGCCCGCAGCCCTTAAGCATATCGCAAGAGCACACAAAAATACTTCTGAAATACTCTGAGAGTTCCTGCATTTATCACCCTTACAGACTGAGAGTTTCATGTTCCCATCACCCTCTGGATGAAAACATTGTTCCTCACATTTCCTCTATACCTTCTGCCCCTTACCTAAAGTCAGTGTCCCCTGGTTACTGATCCCTCCACCATGGAGAAAAGCTTCTTTCTGTCTACTCTGTCAGTGCCTCTCATAATTCTATACATGAATCATGCCACCTCTCATTCTCCTCTGCTCCAAGGAAAACAGCCCGATCTGCAGTGTCTCTTCACAATTGAAACTCTCCAGCCTTGTATTGCTGTTTTGTTTTTTTACCCCTGAGTTTTGCCCTAGCTTGTCCTAAGTGTTTACCTTGAATTCCTGGCTTATGGCAGTATTAAGTCCTGATGGTTTTCTTTTGTTTTATTCTAAAGCACAAAACAAACTTTAACTCAATTTAAATATTCATGAGCATTTCTTTTGCATCTTGCCATGAATAAATAAGTGTTGAAATATCACTATCTGTATTAAAATACCTTGAACAAAAAGTACCAAGCTTCTACTGTAATTTTTTTTCCTGAGACTTCCCAAATTGTTGTACTCTGACATCAGTGTGTAAAATATATTTTGGTGACATGGCACTACAGTTGACAAATTTAGACTGGTGTCTGAGTGGAGCATTAAATTTTGAGAGTAGTAATGTTGTATTTTCGTATTATCTCCAGGAGGAAGATCAGTTATAGGTGTCACAGAACAAGGGTGCATTTGAAGTGAACATTTTTTTTTAAAGGACTTGAAGATTGTGACATAGTGTTTTGTGAAGTAGAGGTGAATCTTCAGATATACACTTACATGTGGGCAGTATCAAGTCAGCTAAATGCCAGAAAGGCTGCTGGGCTGAGCATTTGCACACGATCATAAAAAAATTGAGATATACATGACATTGAATTCATTTTCTGTTAGTCAGACCAGCCAGCCTTTTGCCAAGTAAAAAAAAACATGTTCAGTGTGACCAACCACGTCAGAAATGATTCCAGAATGATGACTATCTAATCATAAAGTTAAGTATGGGTTGAACAGACTGCTGCAAGTTCTTTAATTTTCAGTAAATTTTAGATGACCAACAGTGATCATTTTATTTGCTTTGTTGTGGGGAAGCATGTACTTAAATTGTCAGAATTTGATTTTAAGAGTATGAGAAGACATTTCGTGTGGGCATTAGGTATTAAAACAGCATGATCATCTGTGATGAGAAGTAGTAGCTGCAAAATCAAACTAAGTTGCTTGCTGCACAATGTTAGCTCGCAACATGAAAATAAATGCCAACTCCTATTTCTTCCCATTGTCGGTAAAGTGTTGGAAAAGGTTATAAGAGATAAGATCTATAATCATCGAGAAAAGAATAAATTGAATAGGGATAGTCAGCATGGTTTTGTGAAGGGTAGGTCGTGCCTCACAAACCTTATTGAGTTCTTTGAGAAGGTGACCAAACAGGTAGATGAGAGTAAACCGGTTGATGTGATGTATATGGATTTCAGCAAGGCGTTCGATAAGGTCCCCCTCAGTAGGCCATTGTACAAAATGCGGAGGAATGGGATTGTGGGAGATAAAGCAGTTTGGATCGGAAATTGGCTTGCTGAAAGAAGACAGAGGGTGGTAGTTGATGGGAAATGTTCATCCTGGAGACCAGTTGATAGTGGTGTACCGCAAGGGTCGGTGTTGGGCCCACTGTTGTTGGTCATTTTTATAAATGACCTGGATGAGGGCATAGAAGGATGGGTTAGTAAATTTGCAGATGACACTAAGGTCGGTGGAGTTGTGGATAGTGACGAAGGATGCTGTAGGTTGCAGAGAGACATAGATAAGCTGCAGAGCTGGGCTGAGAGGTGGCAAATGGAGTTTAATGCAGACAAGTGTGAGGTGATGCACTTTGGTAGGAGTAACCGGAAGGCAAAGTACAGGGCTAATGATACGATTCTTAGTAGTGTAGATGAGCAGCGAGATCTCGGTGTCCATATACACAGATCCTTGAAAGTTCCCACCTAGGTTGACAGGGCTGTTAAGAAAGCATACAGTGTTTTAGCTTTTATTAATAGAGGGATCGAATTCCGGAACCAAGAGGTTATGGTGAAGCTGTACAAAACTCTGGTGCGGCTGCACTTGGAGTATTGTGTACAGTTCTGGTCGCCGCATTATAAGAAGGATGTGGAAGCTTTGGAAAGGGTGCAGAGGAGATTTACTAGGATGTTGCCTGGTATGGAGGGAAGGTCTTATGAGGAAAGGCTGAGGGACTTGAGGCTCTTTTCGTTAGAGAAGAAGGTTGAGAGGTGACTTAATTGAAACATATAAAATAATCAGAGGGTTAGATATGGTGGATAGGCAGAGCCTTTTTCCTAGGATGGTGACAGCAAGCACGAGGGGGCGTAGCTTTAAATTGAGGGGTGAAAGATATCAGACAGATGTCAGAGGTAGTTTCTTTACTCAGTAGTAAGGGAATGTACGCTTTGCCTGCAACGGTAGTAGATTTGCCAACTTTAAGTACATTTTAGTCATCATTGGACAAGCATATGGACATACATGGAATAGTGTAGGTTAGATGGGCTTGAGATTGGTATGAGGGCTGAAGGGCCTGTACTGTGCTGTAATGATCTATGTTCAGGTTGTCTCTTGAATGTTTCTCATACAACAAGTGACTGAAGGATCCGTTCAAATTCCTGAATTCTTCATACTTAGAAGCTAATGGAATTCTCCCCTGCAGATTTAAAATTCATGAAGATTGATATTTAAAATTTTATGGCTATTTGATAGAATCCCTAAAGAGTGGAAACAGGCCCTTTGGCCCAACAAGTCCACACCAACCCATGGACCATCCCCCTATACCCTGCACGTCCCTGAACATTTACGATTTTTATTTTATATTTAGTTTAGACACTAAATGAGAATTGTGAATACTTAAAAAATTCTTTTCCTTCACAGTGAACATTGAGAGTTAATGAAAAAGATTTCAGAGTATCTTCAAAATGGTCTTTGCTAAAAGAATGATTCCTGGAAGTATAGCCCCTAACTTATTTTCAAAACAAAGATTGATTGATGTTGACTTGCCACAATTGTGATTACATCATCATCAATGGTGGTCCCTTGCAGATGAGGATGACTCTGTTCCACTTTAATAGGTGGCTGTACAGACCAATACAGCGTCCCCAGGCTTTGTTACACTTGTGGCAGAAGATGGTCACAGGAAGGGTGGCTGGAGCAGTGATATGGCAGCCTGCTCCTTTCGCTGTTTTTGCCTGGTTTCCACTTTTTCCTGACAGCAGGTCTCAAGGTGTTCAGCATCTTCCTGAGTGCTGCTTCTCCACTTAGAGCGTTCTTGGGCTAGTGATTCCCAGGTAACTGTGGGAATGCTACACTTTGTCAATGAGGTCTTGAGGGTATCCCTGAAGTGCTTCCTCTATCCACCTGGGGTTGCCTGCCATTTCAATGTCAGAAGTAAAACTTCTGCTTGGGGAGTCTTGTGTCAGTCATGTGGAAGACATGCCAGTGTGTCATGCTTCAATGTTGAGTTTTGACCAGATAGAGGACGCTCATTTTGATGCATTGTTCTTCCCAGTGGCATCACAGGGTCTTACACGGGATGTGTTGGTGATATTGCTACAGCACCTTGAGGTATCTGCTGTAGCTATCCATGTCTTGGAGCCATATTGGAGGGCAGGACCACCACACCTCTCTAAACAATAATCTTGCTGTCAGATGTGATGATGTAGTCCTGGAACACCTGGAAGTGGTGCTGGATCTCTTCATCAGTAACTGCTTTAGCTGACAGGATACTCCTGAGGCATTGGAAATGATCAACATTCTCTAAGGCTTCCCTGTTGAGGAAGAGATGTACATTACCATTTCAAGAGCTTCCATGTTGACTTAGTTACTGTGAAGTTGGGCAGGTATGATCCCAGATTTTGATCTCTTGTCTGTGCTAATATGTTCAGCTGGCAGACTCTGAAAAGTATTGTGCTTGTGGGCTAGGAAAAGGAAAATTAACTAGAGTTCCCATTCTAGAATGTTAGCCAGTCACTTATAGTAGAAAGTACCCATTTGTAGGTATTAGCTCAAGTCAGGATTTGGTTGTCAGTGACCCAGCTGTGTTAATAATGAAGCTTGAATCTGTAACAACTATTTTTTGGATGCGATGCCTAATTTTCTTCTTGAACAACATATTTCTTCTGATTTTTCATCAGCTTTTAACTTTAGCTATCAGTTGTCACATGGTTTATTCAGCCGCTCTCTGAATTGAATTTGAACACAGAGTAACAGGCTTCCAACTTTTAAAATTGTGCATGAGGTTTCCTATTTAGTTGATTAATGTTGATCGGGGAGATGAGATCTGAAAGGGAATTCAGAAAGAATAAAAACAAACCTAGTTATGGAAACTAGAAAAGCTGAAAATGCAAGTGGAAAGCAGTAGAAACAAGTCTCGGAACAGACTAAAGTTAAATTGCAAAATAGTATTAAAAAGGCAGCGTTAAAAACACTGTCTGAAAGTATACAACATACGCGACAAAATAGGTGACTTGATGCTGCTGATACAAGTGAAAAAGTAAAATGCAAATGTTTTTACAGAGATGTGGTTGCAGGCTAAACCAAATCAATTACATCATTTACAAGTCAGCTGGATAGGTATATGAATGGGAAAGGTGTAGAGGGATATGGGCCAAATGCTGCCAAATGGGACTAGGTCAGATTGGATATCTGGTTGGCATAAACGAATTGGATCGAAGGGTCTGTTTAAATGTGTTATTACTGTAACTCTTAAGTCTGGAAACTTAAATTACAGATATTTGTGAATGCAGCCCAGTCCATCACAAAAACCAGCCTTCCTTCAATTGACTCTGTGCCCTTCCCACTGCCTTGACAAAACAGCCAACATAATCAAACACCACCACCCCACCCCCCGACCCTGCTTATACTCTCCTCTGCCCTATAGAAGAGGGTGGAAGATGCAATATTTGAAAACACGTACCAACAGATTTAGGAGCAGATGCTTCCCCGCAGATATCAGACTTGTTAATGGACCTTTCATATGTTAGATAAAAACTGAAAGAATTGCGGTTGCTGTAACTTAGTAATAAAAGCAGAAATTGCTGGAAAGGCTTGGCTGGTTTGGTGGCATCTAGAACATAGAACATAGAACATAGAACAGTACAGCACAGAACAGGCCCTTCAGCCCACAATGTTGTGCCGACCATTGATCCTCATGGATGCACCCTCAAATTTCTGTGACCATATGCATGTCCAGCAGTCTCTTAAATGACCGCAATGACCTTGCTTCCACAACTGCTGCTGGCAACGCATTCCATGCTCTCACAACTCTCTGCGTAAAGAACCTGCCTCTGACATCCCCTCTATACTTTCCACCAACCAGCTTAAAACTATGACCCCTCGTGCTAGCCATTTCTGCCCTGGGAAATAGTCTCTGGCTATCAACTCTATCTATGCCTCTCATTATCTTGTATACCTCAATTAGGTCCCCTCTCCTCCTCCTTTTCTCCAATGAAAAGAGGCCGAGCTCAGTCAACCTCTCTTCATAAGATAAGCCCTCCAGTCCAGGCAGCATCCTGGTAAACCTCCTCTGAACCCTCTCCAAAGCATCCACATCTTTCCTATAATAGGGCGCCCAGAACTGGACGCAGTATTCCAAGTGCGGTCTAACCAAAGTTTTATAGAGCTGCAACAAGATCTCACGACTCTTAAACTCAATCCCCCTGTTAATGAAAGCCAAAACACCATATGCTTTCTTAACAACCCTGTCCACTTGGGTGGCCATTTTAAGGGATCTATGTATCTGCACACCAAGATCCCTCTGTTCCTCCACGCTGCCAAGAATCCTATCCTTAATCCTGTACTCAGCTTTCAAATTCGACCTTCCAAAATGCATCACCTCGCATTTATCCAGGTTGAACTCCATCTGCCACCTCTCAGCCCATCTCTGCATCCTGTCAATGTCCCGCTGCAGCCTACAACAGCCCTCTACACTGTCAACGACACCTCCGACCTTTGTGTCGTCTGCAAACTTGCTGACCCATCCTTCAATTCCCTCGTCCAAGTCATTAATAAAAATTACAAACAGTAGAGGCCCAAGGACAGAGCCCTGTGGAACCCCACTCACCACTGACTTCCAGGCAGAATATTTTCCTTCTACTACCACTCGCTGTCTTCTGTTGGCCAGCCAATTCTGTATCCAAGCAGCTAAGTTCCCCTGTATCCCATTCCTCCTGACCTTCTGAATGAGCCTTCCATGGGGAACCTTATCAAATGCCTTACTAAAGTCCATATACACCACATCCACAGCTTGACCCTCATCAACCTTACTAGTCACATCCTCAAAAAACTCGATAAGGTTTGTAAGGCATGACCTACCCCTCACAAAGCCGTGTTGACTGTATTTGATCAAGCCATGCTCTTCCAGATGGTCATAAATCTTATCCCTCAGAATCCTTTCTAACACCTTGCAGACGACAGACGTGAGACTTACCGGTCTATAATTGCCGGGGATTTCCCTATTTCCTTTCTTGAAGAGAGGAATTACATTTGCCTCTCTCCAGTCTGTGAAGCAAAGTCGGAGTTAACGTTTCTGGTTGAGTGACCTTCTCAACTGATGGTTGCTAGGAAAATGTTGATTTTATATGCAGAAGATTGGTGGAGGAGAGTCATACAACCATGATTTCTCTGACACGTTGTGCTAGTTTCAGAATTTCCAGTTTGTGGGCTCCAGCCACCACCCCTTTACCATTGATTTGCAATACCTTAACACATCCATCCCCCACCAGGACGGTCTCCGGTCTCTCCGCTTCTTGTTGGATCAAAGTTCTGAACCATCCCCATTCACGATCCACTGCCTCTGCTTGGCGAAGCTCGTCGTCAATCTGTAGAACTTTTCTTTTAACTAGTGTCGTTTTATTCAGGTCAGAGGGGTGGCCATGGGTAGCTGCATTGGCCCCATTATGCCTGTTTCATAATTGGGTATGTGGAACAGTCTTGTTCCTGACCCATTGTGGCCCCTCCCACAACAGTTTATCTGGTATACGGATGATATTATTTGTGCTGTTTCCCTGTCTTGGCTGGAATTGGAAAAATTTATCGCTCGCATCCAACACCACCACCTCCCCCGCCACCTGAAACCTGATTCATCGGAGTCCTCCCCTTCCTTGACATCTGTTTCCAATTCTGAAAATAGGCTGGGTATCGATTATCCACTATAAACCCACTGACTCCTACAGTTAGCCTGGCTATACCTCCTCACCCTGCCTCCTGTAAAGACTCTGTTGCATTCTCCCAGCTTCTCCATCTCTGTTGAATCTGTTCTGATGATGCCATCTTCGACAAGGAAGCCTCCGAAATGTCCACCTTCCTCAACCAAGGATTCCCCAGCACCATTGTCACCAGGGCCCAGATCCAGGTCCAACCCATCTCCTGCAGTTTGACCCTCACCACCTCTCTTCCCTACTGCAACAGTGATAGGGTCCCCGTTGTGCTCACCTACCATCCCACTGCCATCCATATCCAGAGAATCATTGGCTAACATTTCTGTCACCTCCGATGAGATGCCGCCACCAGACACACATTTTCTGCCCCTCCCTTGTAAGTTTTCCAAAGGGATTTCCCTCCAGGACACCCTTGTCCCCTCTTCCTTCACTCTCAACACCACCCCGTAGGCTCATGGCATCTTCTCATACAACCGCAGCAGGTATAAAATGGTCCATTTACTTCCTCCCTCCTCAGTATCCAAGGTCCCAAAGATACCTTCCAAGTGAATCAACGCTTTAATTGCATTTCACACAATTTAGCCTACTGCATTCGCTGCTGGCAATGTGGTCTCCTCTACATTGGGGAAATGAAGCATGGATTGGGTAACTGCTTCACAGAACACCTACATTCTTTCCACAAACAAGGCCCTGAGCTTCCGATTGCCTACCATGTCAACATACCACCCTGCTCCCTGGCAAACACCTGTGCCTAGCTTGCTGCAGTGCTCCAGCAAAGCTCAGTGCAAGCTGGAAGAACACACCGCATTTTCCGTTTAGGGACCCAGTAGCCTTCTGGACTCAATGTTGAGTTCACTAGGGCTTGAGCTCCACTGTGACCTTACCCCAACCCCCATAACCCCCAGGCCTTGTTCTCACATAATCTGCTTTTACACACCACCCATTGTTAGCCACGAACAATCTCCATTACTAGCTATTCACCCTCCTAGCCAGATTGTTATCTACCCCTTTGTCTGTACAACTATTCTCTCTCTTTAGGGCCCACCCCCATCAATTGTTTACTCCTTACCTCCTCCCCACACAATATCTTCTGCGTACAATATGGTATTTTCCTAGCTACCATCAGTTCTGAGGAAGGGTCATTCAATCTGAAACATTAACTCTGACTTCTGTCCACAGATGCTGCCAGATCTGTTAGCTTTGCAAGCAGGTCCTGTTTTTGTTTCTTGTATATTAGAGTTGATCTTTCTCTGCATCTTCTCTGTAGATGTAACACTATTCTATATTCTGTTACATTACCTTGATGTGCTTACGTAAAGTATAATTCGTTTGGTTAGCAGGCTGTATTATGTTTTTTGTTGTATCTTGATATGGTTGACAATAATAGATCAAATCGGATCAAAACAAATCAAATCAAATCAACCTTTTGATTTCTAGCATTTTGGCATAATGTCCAGTATTCTCGTAGTCTTTTTAAATTGCTGTTGTGCCTAACTCTGAGATCTTTGTGTTTAAACTCTTCTATGTTTCTGTTTTGTTCCTTTCACATGCCTAGGTCAGGAATACTGCAACTAGAAACAAAGTAAATTTCTTTGAATCTGACTCAGTGACTGCTGTGTGAAAGTGACCTTTCTAATCAGAACAACCAAAGCCTTACACAATCTTTAGTTTTTCTCCCTTTAGAAAACTGCTAGAGTTATAATTCTTAGATTATTCTTATTCTTGCCAATGCTTAATAGTTTGGGCAAAATGATGGATGGAAAGATTTATGTCAAGGCCTTGGAAAGAGTACAATAGAGATTTACTACAATGGCACTGGGGTGAGCTACTGAAGAGATTGATAGAGTTCTTCTGAAAGCAGATTTGAATGAGGTGTTCAAAAGCATGAATGATTAGACAGCAAGGACGTAATACTGCTTTTTAAAGTCGTTTTGGTACACTGTCAGAGCAGAATGTGTTACGACACGGAAATACAAGGTGGACAGAAATGAAGTCTGTGTTCCCTCCCCAATAAATGCGAAATCTTGGCTGTATTGCAACCAGGAAGTATCAAGTAGCAGCCAAAACGCTTTCTAATGAAAGAAAATGTTCAGTGGCCAAATTTTTGCAGTGATTGCCGTAGATCATTTCAATTAAAGTAAGATGCTCAATTGAATCTGATTTAAAGAGGGACAAAGTTAGCGTGTGGAACTAATATAACCCTTTAGACAGATAATGGGAAATTGTTTGTATGTTTCCCTTCCACTTACTACTTTCTCAGTTGTATATCGAGCTTTAAAAAGGGCAAAAAGAACCTTTAAACAAAATTTAGTTTTACTGTAGTACGTAGTGTCATATTAGGCTGGCATTGTAATTCTGTTGTCGTAGTCCAGTGCTGCCACCAGTCCCCCCTCTAGATTTCTTCTAACATACCGTTCAAACACTGGGCAGATGGGAGATGGCAGATCTGGCTTTCTGACCCAGAGGCAGCGACATTACCACTGTGCCACAAGAGCCCCCCCCCCCCCCCCCCCCCCCGGTCCTCCTTTCCATGCTCAGTTTAAGGGTCTGCCTAATTATCAGTGAGAGTACAGACTACTAATGAGTCTTAACAAGAGATTCTTGCTGTAAGTAGCAAGGGTTAATTTACTGAATAACAGCAATATGCACAAGAGACATTGACTTGATTACTTGAGACTATAGAGACCCTAATTTCTGACCCCATTAAGATCTTTATCAAGACTGCATGATTCTTCTGCCAAAGGTTATGACATTGTCAGATTGAGTGTTGTTCAATGCAATTTCAGGACTATTACCTTACACAACATTTAATAAGTAGAAATCTCAGTACTGTTTGATTGCTACATAATACCGCTCAACTTGAGGGTACACCCCTGTTGCTGGTCAAGGTGAGGGTAGCAAAGTCTGTACCAAACAGGGATTATAATTGAGATTTTCCTAATCTTGTGCTTCTGTACTGTTTATGACCACACCTGGTGGTACATGTAACTGCATTCACCCAGAAAACATTGGGCGTCTCTCTTTTGATTGGTGCATTTGTGTGTACATATTTTACCTTTCATTTTAACCTTTTGGGAGGTGGTGGTGTGACAGTACTGTCACTTTAAAAAGTTATTTTGACCTGTTTAGTTTTTGAAGAGAGGTTTTAAGGCAGCGGTGACAAACTGGCTACTTAAGTAAATGATTTTTGAAGCCTTTAGGTTCTTTTTTTTTAGTCAAAACAACGAAAACAGCCTGAATGGATATGGTCAGCCTCCACAGATCCAGATTTCTGGGTTTTGGTTTTTTAATGACATCAGAAGCTGTTTGGGGCCTGAAAAATTGGAAACTTCAGTGAATGTCTTTTGGCTGCGACACTCTGAATTTTCTTTTAATGATGTTTCCTCCTGGATTGTATGTAAGAATCTATGTCTGAATTTGCCTTTTTGTCAAGGGGTGTATTTATGGATGTGATCATATTAGAACAGTCAAATAGTAATAGGTACCACATCTCTTATTTGGTTAAGTTTTCCATTAGTTATTCTAAATTCCTCTTTCTTTTGTTTGTATTTTAACTATAGTGTGTAAATTAATTGTGGTTTGCTTAACATAGTAATTCGACAGTCACCTCCCATCTGGAACACGCACTTCACATGTACCTTTTAAAAATAGGAAAATGTTAGGGTCTAGGCTACATTCTTAAAATATTTTGAGTATGTCTGGTCTGGCCCATGACAGTGGTACAGAGGTAATATCATTATATAAGTACTCCAGAAGCCTTGACTAATGCTGTAAGGACCTGGAATCAAACCCCACCATGAGGTCAAATTTAGAAAATCTAGAATTGTAAGTTAGTAATGGTAACCATGAAACTATCTGATTCACTAATTTCCTTTTAGGAAGGAGCCCTTGTCTAGTCTGGCTCTCACGTAAGCACAGCTGCACGGTAAAGCGGTAATTCAAAACTGATTAGTAAGTCACTCAGTTTGAGTTCAATTAGGAATTGGCAATAAGTGCTAGTCTTGCTAACAAAGCTTGCATCACATTTTTAAAAAAAAAGGTTGGTGAAAGTTTCGTCTTTGAACAAAACAGAATTAACTGAAGTATTGAGTTTCATTTATTTGTATTATGTTTGAGAGTTAATGTGTAAAATCTTATTTTTTATGATATCACTCAAAACTTAATATTTAGTTTTGACCCAATATTCATAACTTTTCAGATGCCCCATTACAGAACAATACATCTGCTTTGAGGCATCTGAGGGTAATAATGCCATTGAATTATTCAGGTTACGGTATATAGTATTACCCTGCTGTTGCAAATCCAAACTTTCACTTACTTGATTTCTTCATGGATCTAAGCTGTGCTGACAGGCCTAGCATCTGTTACCAATCCCTAATTGACCTTAAACTAAGTGATTTACGAGGCAGTTCTGAATTAACCTCATTACGGCACAGAGTTATCAGTGGATGAATTACCAATTGAGCAACAAAATGCATTGTTATTTGTGTTTTATGCAAAATTAGTGAGAGCATCAATTTAAATTTGAAGCTTGACTTCTGAGACAATGTTTTATACTTGAGCAACACATGAAGAGACAATACCTGTCATTGTGAGTGCAGAAACATCTTTTGTACCAAATGTCATAGTATTATTTTTCACCAACTTTGAAACAGTAGGCTATTTAACCCTTGTGCCTAATTCTGGATTCCCTAATCAGTAGAATAGTTTATTTTATCTACCCTGTCTTTTCCTGATAAATCTTGAAGACTTCAATCATCCCTTAACCTTTGAAATTCTAGACAAAATTTGCATAATCTCTTCCTCGTAACTTAACCCAAAGTCTCTCATATTCCCTGCGAGATCAGTATATCCTTTTCTAAGGTGTGGTGCCGAGGTCTGTTCATGGGACCTCTAGCGGGGTCGGACTGGGTTTTGAAACCTACAGCGTAATTTCTGCATCTTTGTACTTTAGTCCTCTAGATATAAAAGCCAGCACTCCATTGGCTTTCTTGATTGTTTTTCACTTGCTTGTGATATTTTAAAGATCTCTTCACCTAAACCTGCAAGTCTCTTTCAACATCCCACTGTATTCAGCTTCGTCTACTTCATGCACCATCTAGTAAGTACCCTGATCTATCATGTCTTGGTCAAAAATGCATGACCTCACACTTCTTGCATTGAACTCCATCTACCACAGTTTTGCCTATTCACTTGATTATCAATATCCCTTTACAATTTAATGCTATCATTTACACGGTCTACAATGCCATCTAACTTTGTGTCATCAACAAATTTGGGCATATGACTTCCTTTGTTTTGCATTATTCAGTTTCCTTGAAAAATTTTAAATACCTTAATGATAGTAACAATTGCTTCAGTTCATACACTGATTCTGCCTACTTCACATTTGTGTGGTAGTGGTTTGTGTGATAATTAGATCTTCTCAATGGAAATGTGTGTAAGATATTTCTAGAACAGGAGTTTCTCGGACAATTTCTTATGCATGTAGCAAAGGCGGTGTGCTGATGCTTCTAACTGCACAATTGAAGTGTACACCAGGAATGGCATATGAAAGATGAATTCACCAAGGTTTAGCTGGGCGTCACGGTGAGTTAATAGGGGAATGAGGAGATAAAACTCTTCAAACAGGGGAGGGAAAGATTTAATCTGATGAGCCAAATCATAGCATCTGTGATGGAGTTTTCACTTATCATAATGATGCATATAATACCAAAAGCCAGTCTTGGCAGCACTGAGACTTGTAGCAGGTGCAACAGGCTAATGTGGACCATCTTAAAACCCATTGATGAAGCTTAACTTTAGATTCTTTAAAACTTTCTGATATTTGCTACCATGAGTTACACTATCTTAATGCTGTGTCTATGTATGTGTATCTTAAAGTGGTTAGAATTTAACATGGACCTACAGCTAAGAATTTGTTATATTTTAAACATTTAGTAGCATATGCAGTATCATAATATAAAATGGAACTGTTGGAGATCTTCATTAAATGCAGATGTGAAGGCTGCTCATCTGGAATAAGAATTGTATCACACCCCATTCCGGCATCCAATTGCTCTTAGATGATTCCAGATTTCTGAATGCAGCACCTTGAACAGTACATGAAGGGACTTCCATATATTTCCATTTCCTACCATCTGTGACATTCTTTGGATGGGTCTTTTATCTGATGACACAGCTTAGCATTATATTTGAGACAAACTGTCCGATTGCACTGAGACTGCTCTAAGAATCAATTTAAGATAATCTGCCAATTTTGAGGTAATTGATATTTGCTAGAAGCAACATGCATTTATGCAGGAACCTGTCAAACAGGATAAATGTGTTCAGGCTTTGCACTTTTTATTTCGAATTAATTGGAAACTTGGGGAGTCAGTAGTTCCCTATTGTTTTCTCCAAGGTAATGCCCGTCAATTGCCAACCAGTCCACACCCTTTCCTCTGATAGTATAAATTCTTGTGATTATTTGAAATATTGCATTCCTGTGTTTGTTCCGATGAGTGCAAAACAAAAGGTTTTAGCGTCATTCACAGTTCAGCAATATATTTGTTCTGTTGATTGTTGCTCTCAATTGACTCGCTGGTTAGGTGTTATCTACTAAATGCCTACGTCGCATTCAACTTGACATTTAATAATTTTAAACTCAATTCATTGAGTACATTTACCACATATTTCCAATGCACAATGCTTTACTCAATATTGAATTTCATCATCCCTTATCATCTGACATAATATTTTATGCTTGCATTTTAGGTGGAATTTAATTGTTTATTGTACATTGTTTGAGCACAACACTTAGTGCTGCTTGCAGTTCTGGTCACCATATAGAGAGTGCAAAGAGGAAACTAGGATGCATAGGCTTGCATATCAGAAAGGGGTTGACAACCTGAGTTTTTTTTGGGGGGGTGAAGAAAGTTTTAAGACGTGACCTTTACGAGCATCTTTAAAATGGTGGAAGAGTGTATAGGTGGAGAGAATGTCATGGGGTCATAGAGATCTACAGGACAGAAAAAGGGTCATTAACCCATTGCATTTGCACCAGCCAAATTCAACCACTTAACTACTATAATCCCATTTTTCAGCATTTGGCCCATAGTCTTCTATGTCTTGGCATCACAAGTGACCATCAAGTTATTGCTCAACTATTATGAGGGTTGTGCCTCTACCACCCTTTATAGGCAGTAAGTTCCAGATTCCCACCTGGGTCTGGGTAAAGAAGATTTTCCTTCCATCTTCTCTAAATATTCTGTCCCTTACCTTAAATCTGTGCCCTTTGGTCATTGATCACTCAAAGAAGAAAAGCCTCTTCCTGTCTACGACCCTCATAATTTTATACATCTTGATCTTGTCCCCTTTCAATCTCCTCAGCTGTAAGGGAAATAACCCGAATCTCATAACTATAGCTGTCTAGCTAGGCAAGATCCTGGTAAATCCTCTTTGCACCCTCACCAGTGGTATCACATCCCTCCTGTTTTCTCTTATAGGAAGTAGAGGCTAGCACTTGTCTGTAGAGACAAGTAATTTAGGATAACTGTCAAAAAATCGGACAGGGAACTTGGGGAAATTAAAAAAAACCTTGACGAAAGAGTGGTAGGAATGTGGTAGCAAAAGGCGTAGAAACTAGACAAGTTAATAGAGAAATACACTGTTCCTTATAATCGATATGGCTGAAGAAAGTTGGAAGGAGGCTCAATTGGAGTATAAATGCTGTCTACTGGCCTATTTCTGTGTCAAATATCCAACGTAATTGCTTCCAATCTTGACTAACCTGTGCACATTAATGGCAAGACTCATGCCTGAAGCAAGGCCAAATAATCAGTCACAAAAGGATTGTAAACATCTATGGAATATACCCAACATTATTTCAAACTTTAACTGAAGAACAACATGGCATATCAAAACAAATCTTTTCTGTAAATAATTTCCTCACCTAATAGTTGTAACATACAGCTTATTGACCTGGAAATAAGATTCTGCCTCTTTATGGCCAACCTTGCTTTGATTTCTATGCCAAGAAAATTACAGATGCAACCATCTTTAATTGAACAACAGGTGTTGGTCTCAGCTCAACCTTTATAATAAGTTATAAACTGTGTACAACAAATGAGATTTTATTCCATTGTAATGATGTAATCTATTACTGTTGAACACCCTAATAAAACGTGTTTCTGGCAAAATTGGCTTTAAAATGTTCCCAAAGCAACACCGATGCTTGTTGAACTCATATGAACAAGTCAAGGTAAAGTATATAATTTAATTCAGTCTTGTATAAATCAAAATGGTACTGCAGCTCTTGGAACAAATACATGTAAACAGTTCTTAAAAGTTTACCATTTCCAAATATTAGCTATTGGCGGTCAGCCAAGAATTAACGCTACCCAAAGCCTCAGTGAAGTGACACATACTAGATTGGAATGAGACTTCATACAACTAATTGCTCCACAGAATACCTCCAAGGGTATTCAGGGCCGATCAGGGATAGCATAGGGAACTTGTGTGTGGAGCCTGAGGAGGTAGGAGAAGCCCTAAATGAGTTTTTTGCTTCTGTCTTTACGAAAGAAATGAACTTTGTAGTGAATGAAACCTTTGAAGAGCAGGTGTGCATGCTGGAATGGATAGAGATAGAGGAAGCTGATGTGCTGAAAATTTTGTCAAACATTAAGATTGACAAGTCGCCAGGCCCGGACCAGATTTGTCCTCGGCTGCTTTGGGAAGCGAGAAATGCAATTGCTTCGCCACTTGCGAAGATCTTTGCATCCTCGCTCTCCACTGGAGTCGTACCTGAGGACTGGAGAGAGGCAAATGTAATTCCTCTCTTCAAGAAAGGAAATAGGGAAATCCCCGGCAATTATAGACCGGTAAGTCTCACGTCTGTCGTCTGCAAGGTGTTAGAAAGGATTCTGAGGGATAAGATTTATGACCATCTGGAAGAGCATGGCTTGATCAAATACAGTCAACACGGCTTTGTGAGGGGTAGGTCATGCCTTACAAACCTTATCGAGTTTTTTGAGGATGTGACTAGAAAAGTTGATGAGGGTCGAGCTGTGGATGTGGTGTATGTGGACTTCAGTAAGGCATTTGATAAGGTTCCCCATGGTAGGCTCATTCAGAAGGTCAGGAGGAATGGGATACAGGGGAACTTAGCTGCTTGGATACAGAATTGGCTGGCCAACAGAAGACAGCGAGTGGTAGTAGAAGGAAAATATTCTGCCTGGAAGTCAGTGGTGAGTGGGGTTCCACAGGGCTCTGTCCTTGGGCCTCTACTGTTTGTAATTTTTATTAATGACTTGGACGAGGGAATTGAAGGATGGGTCAGCAAGTTTGCAGACGACACAAAGGTCGGAGGTGTCGTTGACAGTGTAGAGGGCTGTTGTAGGCTGCAGCGAGACATTGACAGGATGCAGAGATGGGCTGAGAGGTGGCAGATGGAGTTCAACCTGGATAAATGCGAGGTGATGCATTTTGGAAGGTCGAATGTGAAAGCTGAGTACAGGATTAAGGATAGGATTCTTGGCAGCGTGGAGGAACAGAGGGATCTTGGTGTGCAGATACATAGATCCCTTAAAATGGCCATCCAAGTGGACAGGGTTGTTAAGAAAGCATATGGTGTTTTGGCTTTCATTAACAGGGGGATTGAGTTTAAGAGTCGTGAGATCTTGTTGCAGCTCTATAAAACTTTGGTTAGACCGCACTTGGAATACTGCGTCCAGTTCTGGGCGCCCTATTATAGGAAAGATGTGGATGCTTTGGAGAGGGTTCAGAGGAGGTTTACCAGGATGCTGCCTGGACTGGAGGGCTTATCTTATGAAGAGAGGTTGACTGAGCTCGGCCTCTTTTCATTGGAGAAAAGGAGGAGGAGAGGGGACCTAATTGAGGTATACAAGATAATGAGAGGCATAGATAGAGTTGATAGCCAGAGACTATTTCCCAGGGCAGAAATGGCTAGCACGAGGGGTCATAGTTTTAAGCTGGTTGGTGGAAAGTATAGAGGGGATGTCAGAGGCAGGTTCTTTACGCAGAGAGTTGTGAGAGCATGGAATGCGTTGCCAGCAGCAGTTGTGGAAGCAAGGTCATTGGGGTCATTTAAGAGACTGCTGGGCATGTATATGGTCACAGAAATTTGAGGGTGCATACATGAGGATCAATGGTCGGCACAACATCGTGGGCTGAAGGGCCTGTTCTGTGCTGTACTGTTCTATGTTCTAAGTAACAAATTGTACAAAATATTCGGTAATCTAGGGAAGAGCGGGACAGTTTATGCAGATTTTACTTAGTGCATTAGTTCAGGTAATTTTTGTTGAATAGAATATGTTCAAATATTTCCAGCATGGATGGCAATCAAAAGTGTTGGGAGACTTGACAATGATGTATCATTATTGAAAGTTGCAAGCCTTGCACGTGAGGCAATTTTTTACCACTCCTTTTCATTAAAATTTCATTTAAAAGCTAAATAGTTGCACTCTAAGTATTTACCTACAGAAATATGCATAACATTCACATATTCAAATGTGGAAATATTACTTTTGTTTTACAAAAACTTCACTCATAATACCAACTCACCCAACCTGAAGCTAGCCCAAATATTTTCTACTGTGAACTAATAGTCCTATAACTCTTATAGCATCACTTGCACCTCATTCATTTTGCTTTTGTACTGCTAAGCATAAATTTGTAGCCCGACATGGCATGAATACAGTTCCACATGGGTGTCAGTATGTCGAATTGTTCTGCATCTACATTTCCGGTTTGTTCCAAACAGCTATTCTATGACTGGCAGCAAGGCCATTCATCAAGATGAGTCAGTCTTGGTGACACTAAGTTTGAGTGCCCCACATTTTTTTTAATGTATTGCCTTCAACAAATAGTATACAACTAAGAAGAGTTACTGATGGAAAGATCAATATTAGGCGTTTGATTAGGTTCCCTATGGCAGGCTGATGGAGAAAGTGAAGTCGCATGGGGTCCCAGGGTGTGCTAGCTCGATGGATTAAAAAACTGGCTAGGCCACAGGAGACAGACTGGTAGTGGAAGGGGGTTTCTGAAATTGGAGACCTGTGACCAGTGGTGTTCCACAGGGATCTGTGCTGGGACCACAGTTGTTTGTGATATATGTAAGTGATTTGGAGGAAGGTAAGGGTGGTCTGATCAGCACGTTTGCAGATGACACGAAGATTGGTGGAGTAGCAGATAGTGAAGGGGACAGTCAGAGATTACAGCAGAATATAGATTGATTAGAGAGTTGGGCAGATAAATGGCAGATGGAGTTCAATCCCGGCAAATGCAAGGTGATGCATTTTGGAAGATCTAATTTAAGAGCAAACTATACTGTAAATGGAAAGTCCTGGGGAAAATTGATGTTCTGAGAGATCTGGGTGTTCAGGTCCATTGTTCCCTGAAGGTGGCAACACAGGTCAATAGAGTGGTCAAGAAGGCATACGGCATGCTTTCCTTCATCGGATGCGACATTGAGTACGAGAGTTGGCAGGTCATGATACAGTTGTATAAGACCTTGGTTCGGCCACATTTGGAGTACTGTGTACAGTTCTGGTCGCCACATTCCCAAAAGGAAGTGGATTCTTTGGAGAGGGTGCAGAGGAGGTTCACCAGGATGTTGCCAGGTATGGAGGGTGCTAACTATGAAGAGAGGTGGAGTAGATTAGGATTATTTTCGTTAGAAAGACGGAGATTGAAGGGGAACCTGATTGAGATCTACAAAATCATGAGGGGTATAGACAAGGTGGAAATGAAGAAGCTTTCTCCCCCAGAGTGGGGGACTGAACTACTAGGGGTCATGAGTTCAAAGTGAGAGCAGGAAAGTTAATGGGAGGTATGCGTGGAAAGTTCTTTACGCAGAGGGTGGTGGGTGCCTGGAATGTGTTGTCAGCAGAGATGGTAGACACAGACACAATAGTGTCTTTTAAGATGTATCTGGACAGGTACATGGATGGGCAGGGAGCAAATTGATACAGAGAATAGAAAATAGTTGACAGGTTTAGCCAGAAGATCTCGATCGGCGCAGGCTTGGAGGGGCGAAGGGCCTGTTCCTGTGCTGTAATTTTCTTTGTTCTATTAACAAACTGTGCCATCAACCTGGTAGAAAATTAGATCTGTATAAGCGGAAGTCTCAACTTCAGCAGAAATGTGAAATCAAAAGCGGGATTTATCAGTTTGGCTGGTCCATGCTATCCAGCATAATAGGTGACTGATTTCTGAGGGAAAATTAGCTCGGTTGTGTACCAACTGAATGTCTGCACTGTCCCTTTTGCACTTTTTCCAAAATAGGAAGTTACATCAAATAAATGTAAATTAGCAAGTAGAATTACAAAAGACAGGTACGGGAAATGATACAAAATGCTGGTGAGGTTGTTCGATGGGCATCTTCACTGTGATAGCACAGCATAGGGTTCTGTGCTTATGGAAACAAAGGGCACTTTAAAGCAAGCAGACATCATGACAGAAAAGAGAGATTTCATCTAGATTAGTAGAGAAGTGGGAGCACAAATAGGAAACTGATTTGATTTGGAGATAATAGGAACTGCAGATGCTGGAGAATCTGAGATAACAAGGTGTAGAGCTGTATGAACACAGCATCATAGGAACAGTAAGGCCAACATTTTCGAGCCTTGACACTTCATCAGAAATCATACAATCCCTACAGTGTGGAAACAGGCCCTTCAGCCCAACAAATCTATACCGACCTTCAAAACACCCACTCAAATACATCCCTCTATAACCCACCTAATCTACACATTCCTGAACACTACAGGCAATTTAACATGGCCAATCCATCTAGCCTGCATATCTTTAGACTGTGAGAGGAAACCGGAGCACCTGGAGAAAACCCATGCAGACACAGGGAGAATGTGCAAACTCCATACACTTGCCTCAGGGTGGAATTGAACCCAGGTCCTTGGTGCTGTGAGATAGCACTGCTAACCACTCTGCCACCGTGCCACTCAAAATCCAATCAAAGTGGTGCCCTGAAACATTTATACCTTTAACCCAATAAGAAAGCAAATAATACTAAGTTGTGTGTCAGGCCAAAAACTTGCATTAACTTACATCAGCGGTGGTGAAAATGCCAGAATCTATTATAAAGGATGTGTTAAGTGTACATGGATTTGCAAATGGGAAATGGTGTTGACAAACTTGGCCTTTTATGAGGGTGTTTTTAACAGTTGTTAAAGGGGTGGCAGTGGGCTTTGTATACTTGGACTTTCAGAAGGCTTTTGACAGAGAAGGCACATGGAACACTGTTACCAACAAAACTTGGATGCTAACTTTTTGTGATAAGTGCAATCAAATCCCCCAAATCTCTCTGTGCTGAAGCTTTCTGTCGTCTCACTCCATTTCAGTTCTTTTCAACTCTTCCATTGTATCCAGCCAAAGTATATAACTTCAAATGTTCCCTCACTGTATTCTGCCCTTCAGTATTTTTTCCACTCGCTTAAATTGACCATTGGATAGAAAGCAGTTGGACAGAAGGAAGCGAATGTCCTGTTGCCACATTAACAGATGACACAAAAGTAGGTGGTAAGGCAGGTTGTGAGAGGGATACAGACAGTTCACACATAATACTGAGATGAGGAGAAATTTCTTCTGTGAGGATTGAGGGCCTTTGGCACTCCTTGCCAAAGAGCCCTTGTGTATACATGAGGCTGAGATATTTTTGGGAATTAATGATGAGAAAAGGGCAGGAAAGTGGACCTGGAGTGTCTCTTTAGCCATGAACCTACTGAATGGCAAAACATGCTTGAGGGACTGAATGGCCAACTTTTGTTCCTTTCCACTTATCGTTCTTTTGAGGGAATTGAGTCATTGAAGACCATGATACTAAGTGAAGTGTTGAGACTCCACTTAGATCAATAACCTGGTTTCTGAAACTTATGTAATTTAATGTAAGTTGTTTGCTGGTAGGAGATGGAAGGTGTAGTAGAAGGTTGTTGTTCATACTGGAGGCCTGTGACAAACACTATACTGCAAGGTTCAGTGTTGGATCCGCTGTTTTGCCATTATATAAATGATTTGGATAAAAATATAGGAGGCATAAGCTTGCAGATGATACCAAAATCGGTGGTATATTGGACAATGAAGAAGGTTATCTAAGAGTAAAACAGGATCTTGATCAACTGGGCCAGTAGGCTGAGGAATGGCACTTAAATGTGGGTTGTTCCACTTTGGTAAGACAAACTAGGGGAGGTCTTGTCTGTTAATGATGGGGTCTTGGCCGGCGCGGATGAGTTGGGCCAAAAGGCCTGTTTCCATGCTGTACAATTCTAAGACCCTAGTCGGATTCATTGTATTAAGTTGGTTCTGTACCGGTCTACTGTGCAAACCTGAGCAGTTTGTGGCAGGGATTGCTGAATGGCAAAGAAAGCAAGAACACTGGCAGGCTTTCTTCACAACAAACAGGCATAAACTGATGATTGGCCCATAATCATGTAACTGAGCAAGTTGTTGAGCCTGGGAATTTCCAGCATTTATGACTTTATGAAATGATGGTCACTTTATCTCCTAATCCCCTGAAGTTCATTGTGGAACTTATTAACAAATCTGTTGTGTGCTATGAATTT
This sequence comes from Stegostoma tigrinum, assembly GCF_030684315.1. Taxonomy (NCBI): domain Eukaryota; kingdom Metazoa; phylum Chordata; class Chondrichthyes; order Orectolobiformes; family Stegostomatidae; genus Stegostoma; species Stegostoma tigrinum. Next base: position 80,634,200 of record NC_081357.1, on the reverse strand, counting down.
TTTTTGTTATCCATCATGGGAGATATGGACATCGTCAGCTGGGCCAGCATTTATTGCTCATTCCTAATTGTCCCTTGATCTGAATGGCTTGTTAGAGCCATTTCAGAAGGCAGCTAAGAGTCAACCATATTGCTATGGGTCTGAGCCACACATTGGCCAGACAAAGTGAGGATTATAGATTCCCAGCCCTAAACCACATTATTGAATCTGGTGGGTTTTTTATGACGGTTGACAATAGTTAGATGGTCGCCGTTAAGCCATATTTATTATATGGAATTCAGATTTAACCATCTGCAATGATGGAATTTAGACCTATTTCAATAGAGCAATAGCTTGGAGTTCTGGATTATTAGCCCAGTGACATTACCGCTACACCACCACCTCTAAGTGAAGTCCATCCATGCTGCCAGGCAAGAGGTGGAAAAGGTCTCGAAAGAGAAATGTAGCATTATTTTAGAAATAGCTTTTGAATTGAAATGATAGCACAAAGTAAAGGTAAATGTTATAAAGTATAGATCTCATTGGAGGTAACGTTAGGAACTTTTGGTGCGTACTGACCCAAATGAACACACTTCTGTGCGTGAAACTGTCAAAAAAGGATTTTATATCCAAACTAACCTCCCTCATGGGTCCTGTTATACAAATAAAGGACACGCTTGTCTTTAAGAGACAAGAACAAGTGTATAGACTCAGTCTTGGGTCAAAACAACCAATGAAATTGAACTCAATGGAGTTAATAGCAAGTCTCATTGTTTGAAAATACTTAAACTAAGTGAATATATTGCTTTTTGGGAAACATGTTAGAATAGAGAACAATACAACGCAGAACAGTCCCTTTGGCCCTCGATGTGCCGACCTGTGAACTAATCTGAGCCCCTCCCCCTACACTATCCCATCATCATCCATATGCTTATCCAAGGACTGTTTAAATGCCCCTAATGTGGCTGAGTTAACTACATTGGCAGGCAGGGTGTTCCACGCCCTTACCACTCTCTGAGTAAAGAAACTGCCTCTGACATCTGTCTTAAATCTATCACCCCTCAATTTGTAGCTGTGCCCCCTCGTACAAGCTGACGTCATCATCCTCCGGAAAAAGACTCTCGCTGTCCACCCTATCTAATCCTTTGATCATCTTGTATGTCTCTATTAAATCCCCTCTTAGCCGCCTTCTCTCCAATGAGAACAGACCCAAGTCTCTCAGCCTTTCCTCATAAGACCTTCGCTGCAGACCAGGCAACATCCGAGTAAATCTCCTCTGCACCTTTTCCAATGCTTCCACGTCCTTCCTGTAATGGGGTAACCAGAACTGTACGCAATATTCCAAGTGAGGCCGCACTAGCATTTTGTACAGTTGCAGCATGACATCATGGCTCCGGAACTCAATCCCTCTACCAATAAAAGCTGACACACCATAAGCCTTTTGAACGGAACTATCAACCTGGGTGGCAACTTTCAGGGATCTATGTACATGGACACCAAGATCCCTCTGCACGTCCACACTACCAAGAATCCTTCTATTGACCTGGTATTCTACCTTCCTATTATTCCTCCCAAAGTGAATCACCTCACATTTATCCATATTAAACTCCATTTGCCACCTTTCGGTTTATCCAAGACTCCCTGCAACCTGCAACATTCTTCCACAATGTCCACCACTCCACCGACTTCAGTGTCATCTGCAAACTTACTAACCCATCCATCTATGCCTGCGTCCAAGTCATTTATAAAAATGACAAACAGCAGTGATCCCAAAACAGATCCTTGAGGCACACCACTAGTAACCTGACTCCAGGCTGAATATTTTCTATCAACCACACTCGTTGCCTTCTTACAGAAAGCAAGTTTCTAATCCAAACTGCTAAATCTCCCTTAATCCCGTGCCTCAGTATTTTCTCCAATAGCCTACCACGTGGAACCTTATCAAAGGCTTTACTGAAGTCCACGTACACCACGTCAACTGCCCCTTCCTCATCCACATGCTTGGTCACCTTCTCAAAAATGTCAGAGGTTTGTGAGACATGACCTGCCCTTGACAAATCCATGCTGACTATCTCCAATCAAAGCGTTGCTTGCTAGATGATTATAAATCCTATCTCTTATAATCCTTTCCAAAACTTTGCCTACAACAGACGTACGGCTCAGAGGTCTATAATTACCTGCGTCATCCCTACTGCCCTTCTTGAACAAGGGCACAACATTTGCAATCCTCCAGTACTCTGGTACTAAACCTGGAGACAAAGAGGACTCAAAGATCAAGGCCAAAGGGTCCGCCACCTCTTCCCTAGCTTCCCAGAGAATCCTCGGAAAAATCCCATCTGGCCCAGGGGATTTATCTACCTTCACACCTTCTAGAATTGATAATGCCTCCTCCTTACTAACCTTAATCCTTTCAATTCTAGTAGCCCATAATTCAGTCATCTCCTCTCCAATATTCTCCTGTTCCTCAGTGAAAACAGATGAGAAATAATCATTTAGCATCTCTCCAATCTCCACAGGGTCCACACACAACTTCCCACTTCTGTCTTTGACTGGCCCTATTCCTACCCTCGTCATCCTCTTATTCCTCACATACCTATAGAAAGCTTTAGGGTTCTCCTTTATTCTACCTGCCAATGTCTGCTCATGTCCCCTCCTTACTGTTCTTAACTCTCTCTTTAAATCCTTCCCTGCTAATCTGTCACTCTCCATCGCCTCATCTGAACCATCTTGCCTCATCGTCACATAAGCCTCCTTCTTCCGCTTAACAAGAGGTACAACTTCTTTGGTAAACCACGATTCCCTTACCTTATCGCTTCCTCCCTGCCTGACAGGGGACATGCCTATCAAGGACACGCAATATCTGTTCCTTAAACCAGCTCCACATTCTGATTGTCTCCGTCCCCTGCATTTTGCTAACCCATTCTGTGCCTCCTAAGTCTTGCCTAATCGCATTATAATTGCCCTTCCCCCATCCATAACTCTTGCCCTGTGGCATGTTCCTATCCCTTTCCATTGCTAAAGTAAACATAACCGAATTATGGTCACGCTCTCCAAAGTGCTCAACTACCACTAAATCAAACGCCTGGCCTGGTTCATTACCAAGTACCAGATCCAGTTTGGCCTCCGCTCTTGTTGGCCCTTCGACATACTGAGTCAGGAAACCGTCCTGCATACATTGGACAAAAACTGATCCATCCGACGTACTAGATTTATAGCATTTCCAGTCAATGTTAAGGAAGTTAAAGTCTCCCATAATGAACTGTTCCTTTCACTCCTGCCCGGAATAGTTTTGCCGATCCACTCCTCCACATCCCTGGAACTTTGCGGGGGCCTGTATTTAAAAAAAAAAACTCCCAGCAGTGCTACCTCTCCTCTCCTGTTTCTGACCTCAGCCCATACCACCTCAGTAGACGAGCCCTCGTCAAAAGCTCTTTCAGCCACCGTTATACTGTCCTTGACTAACAAAGCCGCACCTCCCCCTCTTTTACCACCTTCCCTGACCTTAATGAAAGATCTAAACCCTGGAACTTGCAACATCCATTCCTGACCCCGCTCTATCCATGTCTCCGAAATGGCCACAACATCGAAGTCCCAGGTACCTATCCATGCTGCAAGCTCACCTACCTTATTCCGGATACTCCTGGCGTTAAAGTAGACACACTTCAATCCAGCTTGCTGTCTGCCAGCACACTCCTGTGACAGTGAGGTCCTGTCCATGTCCTCCCTACGCTCATCCTCCTGTGTACTAGAACTACACATCAGTTTCCCATCCCCCTTCTGAGCTAGTTTAAATCCACCCAAATAGCACTAGCAAATTTCCCACCCAGGATATTATTGCCCGTCTGGTCCAAGTGAAGACCGTCCTGTTTCTCAAGGCCCCACCTCCCCCAAAATGAGCCCCAATTGTCCATATTTCAAAACAGAAGCTAATTACTACTCTTTGTACTTTAGTCCAGCAGATGTAATGAGTGTGATTAACTGTTTACATCTGAATTGACAGTAAACTGCTCAAAAATAATGTTAAAGGGGTGATGCAGTAAGCTGTTAATTGGAATCCTTTTCTTGTTGCTTTAAAGTTGCAGTCTGTAACTTTGTTACAGCTGTGTTAATGGAACGGTACTATTGGTCACCCTAGTGGCAATCACTGAAACATGGTTGAAGGAAGGACAGGACTAGCAGCTCAACATTCTAAAGCATCGATGTTTCAGACATAACGGGGAAATGTAAGAAAGATGGGTGATTGTATTCGTGTTAAAGGAGGCCATCACTGCAGTCATGTGGGAGAAGCTGTTAGAAGACAAGTATGTTAGAACAGGGAAACCCAGTAGATGTTATCTATCTAGACTTCCAAAAGGCCTTTGATATGGTGCCTCACGGGAGGCTGCTGAGCCACGTGAGGGCCCATAGTGTTCAAGGTGAGCTACTGGCTTGGATTGAGGATTGGCTGTCTGTCAGAAGGCAGAGATTTGGGATAAAAGGCTCTTTTTCGGAATGGCAACCGGTGACGAGTGGTGTCCCACAGGGGTCAGTGTTGGGGCCGCAGCTGTTCACCTTTATATGTTAATGATCTGGATGAAAGGACTGGGGGCATTCTGGTGAAGTTTGCTGATGATACAAAGATAGGTGGTCAGGCAGGTAGTTCTGAGGAGGTGTGGAAGCTGCAGAAAGATTTAGACAGTTTAGGAGCGTGGTCCAGGAAATGGCTGATGAAATTCAATGTGAGTAAATGTGAGGTTTTGCACTTTGGAAAAAAGAATACAGGCACGGACTATTTTCTAAACAGTGAGAAAATTTGCAAAGCAGAAGGACAAAGGGATCTGGGAGTGTTGGTGCAGGATTCTCTAAAGGTTAACTTGCAGGTAGACTGTGTTTAAGAAAGTAAATGTAATGTTGTCATTTATCTCAAGAGAGTTGGAATATAAAAGCAGCGATGTGCTTCTGAGGCTTTATAAAGCTCTAGTTAGGCCCCATTTAGAATATTGTGTCCAATTTTGCGCCCCACACCTCAGGAAGGACATACTAGCCCTGGAGTGTGTCCAACGGAGATTCACGCGGATGATCCCTGGAATGGTAGATTTAACATATGATGAATGGCTAAGGATCCTGGGATTGTACTCATTAGAGTTTAGAAGGTTGAGGGGAGATCTAATAGAAACTTCCAAGATAATGTACGGTTTAGAAGGCGAGGACGCTGGGAAGTTGTTTCCGTTAGACGAGGAGACTAGGATCTGTGGGCACAGCCTTAAAATTAGAGGGGGTAAATTTAAAGCTGAAATGAGACGGCATTTCTTCAGCCAGAGAGTGGTGGGCTTGTGGAATTCATTGCCACGTAGTGCGGTGGAGGCTGGAACGTTGGATGCCTTCAAGGCAGAGATCGACACATTCTTGATCTCAGAAGGAATCAAGAGCTACGGGGAGAATGTAGGGAAGTGGAGTTGAAATGCCCATCAGCCATGATTTAAATGGCAGAGTGGACTTGATGGGCCAAATGGCCTTACTTCCACTCCTATGTCTTATGGACTCTTCAGATAAGTTAATCTGGGTAAAAATAAAAAAGGGGCCTTCACTTTTCTGGGATTATGCTATAGACCTATCAACAGTCAGGGGTTGGGTGGGGGGGGAGATAGAGAAGCAGATGTGTAGGCAAATTGCAGAAAAGTGAGAGAGGAATAGGGTTTAGAAGGAGATTTTAACTGGGATTGCCCTAGTGTAAAATGGTTGGGTGGGGTGAATTTTTAAAATGCACCCAGGAGAGCTTTTCTACCATACGTAGATACTCCTTCTCGAGATGGGGTAGTGCGAGACCTAATCTTAGGGAATGAGGTCGATCAAGTGGTTGTAGTTCCAATAGGCAAGCAATTTGGGGATGATGACCTTAACTCGGTAAGTTTCAAAGCCATTACGGCAAGGTAGCAGGATAATGCAGAAGTTCAGTTTCTAATTTGAGGTACACCAATTTCAATATTATTAGACAGGATCTGGCAAATATAGACTGGGAGCAGCTACTTGCAGGTTAGTCTACGTTTGGCAAGTGAGAGTCTTTTAAAAGTAGTATAGTGGGAGTTTTGGGGCAGTCTGTTTCCTGTAATGGAGGAAGGGCAAGGAGAGCAAGACCAGGAAATCCTGCATGTCAGGGGATATCAAGGGTTTTATTCCTTTTTAAAGAAAAGGAAGCACATGTTAGGTACAGAGCATTAAAACAGGAAGGCCCTTCAGAAGTGCAAAGAGAACAGCAATGTGCTTAAAAAAAATTAGGGCAAAGAGTGGCCACACAAAACCTTTTGGCATTTTGCAAATAGGATTAAGGCATTTTGTAAGGAGACTTTGTTTAAAGGCAGATGCCACCACGCCACCATTTTGACAGAACAGAAGGATGAAATGTCATAAGTTGCTTTGACAGGTGACTGCTAATTGTCCGGACAGGATGCATGCTTCTCCTGCCGAAAAATGACATTTCGCATCAGACACAACCCATATGTCACTGACAAATTGCAAGTTGAGCCAGTGTCAGCAGGAGCATTTGCTTCTGTTTGCTTGTTTAACATTTTGAAGTTATAGTATACATCTTCAGTGGACGACAATGATATACTGTAAGAAGTCAAGCAAATATTGATAGGATATTAAATATTGCAAACGTAGACTAACCTGCAAGTAGCTGCTCCCAGTCTATATTTGCCAGATCCTGTCTAATAATATTGAAATTGGTGTACCTCAAATTAGAAACTGAACTTCTGCATTATCCTGCTACCTTGCCGTAATGGCTTTAAAGCAGTAAGCTGCTTTACTTTTAGGGACTCAATTTGATGATTTGAACTTACAATGATTTTGACTTAGAACATAGGACAGTCCGGCATAAGAACAGCTTCTTCGGCCCATCATGTCTCTGCCAACCATGATGCTATTTTAAACTAATCCCAATTTTTTGGACCAAGTTGTCATATAGATGAATCGGAAACAATTTTTAGATTTGTTTTTAAATGCTTTTCATCGTAAAATGCTTGAATTTGTTTGCTGTAAACTTCAGACCATATCAAGATCCTTCAATCTTTCATAGGATAACGCATACATAACCTTTGTTGAAAATATGTCTCATGTCTTTATTTCTCTCTTTTTCTACCTAATCTGTTTTAGTACCTAAGATTTGCACCTAGGTTCTTTATACCTAAGATGGCACCTAATGTGGTGATGTTGTACACATTTCACTGTACTCCTGTACTTGGTACGTTGAATACACATGACAATAAACCTAATTCTAAGTAGGCTGACTTACGCCATCACTTGGATTGTTGCCTTAAAGGTGATATTTTTAAAAAATCCAACAATTCCTGGCAGTGCTATAAGCCACAATATGATAGAGGAGCACGAGTTAGAGGCCCAAACCTACCAAACAGACTCCTGCTGCCACTGGCAAGGACTAAACGACATTGCAGGATACAAAATGAAGCAGTGCTAGATAGCAAAGACACATCTCTCCTTGACATGCTAAATGCTTTCTGCACTTGGTTTAAACAGACTGCCAGCGGCGTGGTTGTGCCTGCCTCAACAGCCTCAGACACATCTGTTCTATCTGTCACCGCTTCAGATATCAGATCGATTTTCCTGGAAGTCAGTGCAAAGAAAGCAACGGGTCTGGAAGGTGTTCCCGGCCAAACACTCAGATCTTATGTAGACCAACTGATGGAGGTATTCACTCACATCTTCAGCTTCTCCCTCCTACAAGCTAAAGTCCCCACCTGCTTTAAGAAGACCGTCATCCCTGTACCTAAGAAAACACGTGCAACTTGCCTTAATATCTACACCCAATGGCTCTGACCTCAATAAACACGAACTGCTTCAAGAGGCTGGTCATGGCCCGCATCAACTCCAGTCTCCCAGCCCACCTCAGTCCCCTGCTATGTGTCTACTGATGTAACAGGTCCACAGAACATGTCCTATCCCTAACCTTGCACTCATCCCTGGAGCATCTGGACATCAAAGACACCTGCTCATTGACTGCAGCGCTGTCTTGAACACCATAATCCCATCTAGACTGATCTCAAAACTCCATGACCTTGGTCTCGGCTTCACCCTCCGTGATTGGATCCTCAGCTTTCTGACCCACAGACCACAATCAGTGAAGATAGGTAACTGCACCTCCTCCACAATAGCACTCAACACCGGAGCCCCCCAAAGATGCGTCCTCAGTCCCTTACTGTACTCACATTACACCTATGACTATGTTACCAAATTCTGAACCATCTGCAAATTCGCTGACAACGACACCATAGTGGGGTAACAACGACAGTCAAACTGCAGAAGAGAGATGGGGGTGCTTGGTGATGTGATGCAATGAGAACAATCTCTGTTTCTCAACGTTGACAAAACTAAAGAACTGATCATTGAGTTCAAAAAGAAATGAGAACATGCCCCCATCTACATCAACGTGGGAACTTGTCCTGGACTTGCCATCTAGATGCGATTGTCAAGAAGGCACAACAAAGTTGGCAAATGGAGTGCAGAAGGATCTTGGTGTCCATGTACATAGATCCCTGAAAGTTGCCACCCAGGTTGATAGCGCTGTTAAGAAGGCTTATGGTGTGTTAGGTGTTATTGGTAGAGGGATTGAGTTCCGGACCCGTGATGTCATGCTGCAACTGTACAAAACGCTAGTGCGGCCTCACTTGGAATATTGCATGCAGTTCTGGTCGCCCCATTACAGAAAGGATGTGGAAGCTTTGGAAAAGGTACAGAGGAGATTTACCAGGACGTTGCCTGGTCTGGAGCGCAGGCCTTATGAAGAAAGGCTGAGGGACTTGGGTCTTTTCTCATTGGAGAGAAGAAGGCTAAGAGGGGATTTAATAGAGACATTCAAGATGATCAGAGAAGTAGATAGGGTGGACAGTGAGAGTCTTTTTCCGAGGATGATGATGTCAGCTTGTACGAGGGGGCATAGCTACAAATGGAGGGGTGATAGATTTAATACAGATGTCAGAGGCAGGTTCTTTGCTCGGAGAGTGGTAAGGGCATGGAATGCCCTGCCTGCTAAAGTAGTTAACTCAGCCACATTAGGGGCATTTAAACAGTCCTTGGATAAGCATATGGATGATGATGGGATAGTGTAGGGGGAGGGGTTTAGATTAGTTCACAGGCTGGTGCAACATCGAGGGCCGAAGGGCCTGTGCTGCACTGTATTGTTCTATGTTCTATAAGTCTGTTCCTCAGGCAGCACAGGAAATTTGACATGTCCATAACGTCCTTCACCAACTTCTACAGATGCACCGTTGAAAGCATATTGTCTGGGTACATCACAGCCTGGTGTAGCAACTGCTCTTCCGAGGACCGTAAGAAACTACAGAAGGTGGTGTGCACAGCCCAGGCCGACACAGAAGCCAACCTTCTATCCACAGACTCCGTTTATACGGCTCACTGCTGCAGAAAGGCTGCCAACATCATCAAAGACCTATTCCACCCCAGTGGTGATCTCAGTGATGAACCTCTTCTGCCAGAAGCCTGAACACGCACGAGTAGGTTCAAGAAAAGCTTCTTTCTGGCCATTATCAGGCTGATGAATGGACTGTCTAGCCTGAAATAATGCTGATCTTGCTAACGTTGATCTCCCCTAGCGCATGCCCTGCACAATGTAACCTATGCGCCTCTGTCTAGGTTTTTTTGATCTGTACGCCCTTAGCTTCCTATGACCTGCCTGTACCACTTGGAAACAGAGGTTTTTACTTTGATTTATTTATTGTCACATGTACCGAAACAATCAACAACATGATTTCCATGCAAGGCCAGCATTTGTTATGACTCCCTAATTGTCTTTGAACTGAATGGCTTGCAACATTATTGAGGCAGTCAGTCATATGACTATAGGTTTGAGTATCTTGAGAGTCAGACTGGGAAAGGATGGCAAATTTTCCTTCCCTAAATGATTTTGGTGAACAAAATGATTTTGTTTTTTTCGATAATCAATGTGAGCTGTTATGGTCATTGAGATCGGCTTTCAATTCCGGATAGATTAATTATATCTAATTTCCAGCTGCTAATGTGGGATTTGAATCTATGTCTCCATTGCATTAGCCTGGCCTTCTGGATTGCTAATCCCACTACATTGTTGCTGTGCCATTATCTCAGTACATTCTGGGCTGGATCTTAAAGGAGGAAGGCAAGATAGTGTTACCACATAGTTTAGAGAAAGATGTGCAGAGTTTTGGCCTTGTCAGCCAAAGGTATGTTTCCTAATGGTGAATCAATTGAAATCATATGTTCAGGAGACCAGCGGAGCCTCCACAGAAGGGGAGCAAAGCCATGGAGGGATTTTGGAGACAAAGATAAGCAATTTTTAAGAAGGGATGGCTTTACCAGGAACTAGTGTAGATCTGTGAGCACAAGTGGTGGGTGAATCGGACTTGATGTGATTTAGGACATGGGTGGCATATATTTAGAATAGCTCAAATTATGTAGGGCAGAATGAGAGGTTGGCTTTAATGAAGGCATCAGCAACAAATAAAATGATACAGGAGCAAGATCAATCAATGTTATGGAGGAAATGGGCATTCTTAGGGATGGCATGAACATATGGTTGGAAACTAATCTCTTGTCAGATAGTACATGAAAATTGTAAATTGATTGTCTGTAATTGAATCGCTTACCTGAAAATCCTTGTTCCGTTTCGGTCTCTGAATAAAATATAGAAGAATAAAAGATATGTCTTAACAAGTGGCATTACTATTAAACCACAGCTTCTACATAAGAACCTAAGAGCTAGGAACAGAAGGAAACAACGCCACAATTTTGCTCCATCATTCACATTATGACTCGAACATTATGACCAATAGTTTATTTCAGCTTCACTTGTTATATCATACTGTTCACATATCCCCTGATTCTGTTGTCCAAATATCTTCTCCCTCTCTCTTGAATGTACTCAAAAACTGAAAATCCATTCCTGTCCAGAGTAGAGCATTTCAAAGGGGCTCAGCACTATGAATAAAGAAATTCTCTTGGTTCTGAACAACAATCGGGGGTTATGGACCCTAGTTCTGCAGTTCAAAAAGCATGAGCAGCATTTCACGATCTGCACTTTAAAGCTGTTAAATAATTTCATTTAAAGGAGAAAAAACACCCCTCATTCTCCAAAACTCCGAAGAATATAGGGACAGCTTCTCAATTTCTACAATATTATTGGTGCATGAAGTAAAAGAGATCATTCTACTACAGATTATTCTCAAGTCGAAAGAAGAGGATACAGTGTTTGGATTGAGCAGAGGAAATTTAATTCACATCTAGAATTTGCATAGTGACTGACAGTCATTAATGCTTGGGTGTCTTTCTTTTATTTACTTCTGGGATGTGGGTGTCATTGTCTGCGCCAGCAATTATTGCCTGTCCCTAGTTGCTCTTGATGGTGATGAGCTGCCGCCTTGACCTACTGCAGGTAAACCCACAATGTTGTTAGGGAGGGATATCAAAGACTTTGAAGAAATGGTGATTTTTTTTGTTTTCGAGGTCAGCACGGTGAGTGGCTTGGAGGAAAACCTGCCGCGGATGGATGTTTTCCATATTTGCTGCCATGTTCTTTGAGTGGTAGTGGTCAGGGCTTTGGAGAATGCCGTCTCGGGGTATTTGGTGAATTTCTGCAGTGTATTTTGCAGATAGGACACACTGAGCGTCAGTGGGGAAGGGAGTGGATATGTATATATGGACGTGGTGCCAATGAAGCGATTGCTTTGATCTGCATGGTGTCAAGCTTCTTAAGCATTGTTGAAGCTGCACTTATCCAGGCAAGTGTGAAACGTTTGAACAATTCCTTATAATTTTAAAATGATAATTACATTTGAAAACATTGCAAAGCAGTGTGCTATTCACTGAATTGGTGGTATAATGATCTAAAGAAAGGTATTCTGTGAAAAACCTGACTATTTGATTTACAGATCTCAGTTGCACTGATGTATGAGGTACTGATGCAGACCCAAGCTTTGATCTCGTATGAAGAGGAACATACAGGTTAGGAGCAGGAGTAGGCCACTTGGCCCATCAAACCTGTTCTCTTATTTCAATAAGATGATGTCCGATCTAATTGTAGCCCCATCTCTATATTACTGTCTGCCCCAAATAATGTATCACTCTCTTGCTTATCAAAAATGTATCTGCCTCCTGAGTTTAAAATATTCAATATTTCTGCTTTTACCATATTAAAGGAAGAGAGTTCAAAAGACTCACCGGTTATGCGCAACAAAGCAAATTCCTCTCACCTTTTGTCTTAAATGGATAACCATTATTTTTAAATGGTGACCCCGATTCTAGATTCTCCCACAAGAGGATACATTCACCCTGTTAAGCGCACTCAGAATTTTATATGTTTCGATCAGTTTGCTTCTTTCTCTTCCACATCCCAGTGGATATCAGCTTAACTTGTCCAACCTTCCCTCAGGAAAACCTGCCCATTCCAGGTATTAGTCTGATAAACTTTCTCAAACTGCTTCCAATGCATTTGCACCCATCCTTTAAATAAGGATGCCAATACTGAACTCAATTTGTAGCCTCAACAATGTTTGTGTACCTGAAATATTATCTCCGTTTTTGTATTCAATTCACCGAACAATAAATTATGACATTCTATCAGCTTTTCCAAATTACTACTTGGTCCTGCATACTAGCCTTTCACATTTCAGACATCAAGGTTTTTCTGCGTTCTTTCTCCAATTGCAAAATGTGCTTGTTTATTCTTCCTGCCAAAATAGATGGTTTCACATTTTCCCACATTGTCAATTTGCCAGGTGTTTACCAACTCACTTGGCCTATCTTTTTCTCATTGCCACCTCTCTATGTTCTAAATTAGGTTTGTAGAAGTTTTGCTGATTCTTTCTTCTCTCGACATCTGTGCTGTAGTCTAACTATAATGCTGGACTGGAACCGGCCTTGCGAAATACTAACCAATGTTGTTCCACATTTGTAATTTTTTGAAAATCTGGGCATCACTGGATATTCTGTCAAGTTGGGATGATACCTGTAAGCGAGAAAACTTTCACCAGCACACTACCCCCTCACGCATCTTTTGGTGTAAAACAGGAACTGTCTTTTTACACCATTACGCAGAACATTGTATAGACGGTACTCCTCTTTTGAGATTCATGTTTTTAAAGTAATATTCTTTACAACAAAGTTGTTGTGATGTTTCACAGTTGGTTTTACCCATATATTTGTAAATAAAATAGAAAGTGCTGAAAATACTCAGGATTTAGCAATATATTTGAAGAGAAACAGTTAACATTTCAGCACTTCAAAAGGCAGAAGGGAAGGACTGGGATCGGTGTTCAGTTCCAGCCTCAGACAACTATATGTGCACATTCTCCCTGTGTCTGCATGGGTTTCTGCTGGGTGTTTCGGTTCCCTCCCATAGTCCAGAGATGTGCTGTTTGGGTGGATTGACCATGGTCTGTGTAGGTTCGGTGCTTTAATCATGGAAAATGTAGATTTGCAGGGTATGGGGAGCGGGGTGGGCGGAGGGGTGAGATGATTGTGGGGGCTTTGAGTCAGTGTGGATTTGTTGGGCCAAATGGCCTGTTTCCTATGGGTTCAACGATTCTGTGTCATGTTCACGACTTCTAGTCTGCCTATCAAATTTAATAACCATATTTTCAGTCCATTCATCTAAGTCATTTATAGAAGTTTTAAAAGTTGAGGCTGTGTGACCTCTGTGGTACTCCATGATATATTGGCAACCAGAATGGACCTATCTATGTAACTCTTCATTTTCCTGTTAGTCAATCTTCTGTCCATGCCAACATTTTACCCCTACATCATGTTTTTATTTTCAATTGTGGTCTTTATAACATCATATCTTCTGAAAATTCTTGAAGAAAATTAGCATAGGTTAAACCTCAGTGCCTTGACAGAGATCTTTGAATCCTGTTTAGCTACAGGTGAGGTTCTAGAAGAATAGAGAATAGCCAATGTTGTTCCTTTGTTCAAAAAGGACACCTGGTAGAATCCAGGTAATTATATACATCAGTGGTTGGGAGATTATTGGAGAAGATATTTCGGGACAGGATTTATTTGCATTAGGAGAAGAATGGATTTATTGGGGATAGTCAGCATGGCTTTATGCAGGCAACATCTTGTCTCACAAACTTGATTTTTTTGAGGAGGTGATAATAGACCTTCTCTACTTGGACTTTATAGAACCACTTGACAAGGTCCCTCATGGTAGGCTGGTCCAGAAGATTAAGTGATATGGAATCTGTGATGAGTTGGCTTGGTTATAGAAGTTTGAGGGTGGTTGTGGAAAGGTGTTTTTCTGACCGGAGGTCTGTGCCCAGTGGTGTTCTGAAAGGGTCAGTGCTGAGATCTGTGTTGTTTGTGATATTAATAGTGTTCTTGATGAAAATGTGGGTGGTCTGATTAGTAAGTTTGGAGATGACACGAAATTTGGTGGTGTTGTGGATAGTGATGAAGTTTATTAAAAGATACAACAGAAAATAGTAGATGAAAAGTTGGGTGGAGAAATGGCAAACAGAATTTAATCTGGACAAGTGTGAAGAGATGCATTTTGGGAGGTCAAGTGCAAGATGAGAGTTTACAGTAAATGTTTAGAAACTTAGCAGCGTTGATATACGGAGGGATCTTTGAGTCCAAGTTCATAGCTGCCTGAAAGTGGTAACACAAATAGTTGAGGTACTTGCCATCATCAGTCAGGGCATTGACTGTAAAAATTGGCAAGTTATGTTGCAGTTGCTTAAGACTTTGGTTAAGTCACATTTAGATTATTGTATTCAGTTTTGGTCACCACATTATACAAAGAATGTGGAGGCTTTGGAGAGGGTGATAAAGAGGTTTGCCAGAATGTAAGCTGGATTGGAGTATAGTAGCGAGAAGGAAAGGTTGGACAAACTTGGATTGTTTTGTGCTGGAATATCAGTGGTTCAGGGTGACCTGCTAAAATTGTATAAAATTGAGGCGTGGATAAGGTAGATAGTCAAGAGTCTGTTTCCCAGTTTGGAAGTATTCTAAAGGGCATAAGTTTAAGGTGAGAGAGGAAAGTTCACAAGCGATGTGAAAGTTAGTTTTGTTTTACAGAGTGTGGTAGATTCTTAGATCGCTCTGTCAGAGGAGATGGTAACAGCTGATATGTTAGCTAAATTTAAGAGGCATTTAGACTCATGACGAGGCATGGGCTAGAGGGATACAAACCATGTGCAGGGAGGTGGGATTAGTTTAGAATGGTCAGCATAAAATGGGCCAAATGACCGTTCCTATGTTATATATTCTGGAATTCAAAATCCAATGGATTAGTTAAATATGATTTCCCTTTTATAAAACAGTATTGACTCTGCCTGATTACCTTAAACTTATCGATGTACCCTGCTATAACATCTTTAATAACAACTTCTGACAATTTCCATCAGACCATAAATGCTAGGAACAGAAGTAACTCAGGCCATTGAAGCTTCGCCATCCAATGTGATTTATAATTGATCAGTATTCCTGAACTCCACTTACCTACCTTTTCCTCAAAACCTTGATTCCCTGACTGATCAAAAATCTTGTCTGTCACAGCTCTGAATATACTTCGTCTCAAGAATCCTCTGACACAAAAAATTGTCTCAGCCCTAAATGAGCAATCCCTTATTCTGAAATTATGCCTTCTTGTCGTAGACTCTCCCGCATTGGAAAACAGCTGTTCCACATCTCCCTTGTCAAATCCCCTATGAATCTTCTATGTATCAATAAGGTTGTCTCTCCTTCTCTAACCCAATGAGTACAGTCCCAATCTACTTAACCTCTCCTCATATGACCATCCTTCAATACTTGATATCAGGCCAGTCGTTCTTCTCCGGAATGCCTGCAATATCATTGTCTTTCCTTGGATAAGGGGCCCAAACTGTTCACTGTATTCCAGTTGTGGACTGACCAATGTCTTGTCGTGTTTATAGCTCTGCAGTCTTTCTCCATTTTAAGTAATATTAAGATACTTTATTCTTCCTGCCAAAGTGCACGTTTCCCCACAAGGAGTCCATCTGCAAGTTTTTGCCCACTTGCTTAATTTCACTTCAGCCTCTGTCTCATTCTCACCAGCTGTGTTCCTACCTACTTTTGGTACCTGCAAACTTAGCTATGGTACGCTCGCTTTCCTCACTCAAATCATTAATATATATTGTGTCCCCAGAACAGAACCCTGTGATGCACCACTAGTTACATATGCCATCCTGAAAATGCCACCCCTGCCCTACCCCAACTCTGTCTTCTTTTAGTAAGTTAATCCTCCATACATGCCTATATACTACCTTCAACACCATGAACTATTTACTTAGGATGCCTTATGTTAGGCACCTCGTCAAATGCCTTCTGAAAATCCACTTCCCCTTTTATCTATCCTGTTTGTTACCATCTCAAAGAATTCTGTAAAATTTGTTGGAAGTGATTTTCCCTTACGCTTGTTACTTTGCTTGATCATATTCTCTATGACAGATGTGAATCTGGACTGTAGTTTTTTTTTTGCTCTGCTGTGCCCCTGATTGAACAAAATAGTTTATTTTCAAATTTAATGGAGCCAATGCATGAACTACCTGACCAGCCACTACTTTTAAGATTGTAAGATGAAGTGTGTCAGGACCTGGAAACTTGTTAGCTCACAGCTCTAGCAACTTTCTCAGCTACTTGTAATTTTCTTGAATCCCTCTCCCCTTTCCATTTCCTGATATATAGCTATTTTTGATATATTAGTTCTGGGAAGTTAAAAGTAGCTTCTACAGTGAAGAGCACTGAAAAATACCATTTTGAATAAATAGAGAAATTCATACCTGAGTGACTTCTGCAGGTTTGTCAGATGTGATGGATGAGATAAATTCAGCAAATAATTTGAGCTTTAATGATAAAAGGTGTGTCATTTATACATATTTTACATCAATTATTTCTGATATTTGAGTTTTGAATTGGTGACACATGAATTTTATGTGGATTAACATAACTTCTGAATTCAATTATTGAGGTCTGATCAAAACTCCCAAATTTTTATACTGAGAAGGTTTTCAATGCTGTTAATGATTGTACTTCAATTTTGCAGGTACTTTGGTTGGATGCAGTGATGTAATTTCACAACAACTGGTTGAACGACAAGGATGGGCAAATCATGACACAAAAAGGACGCTCAGGATGACCACTGTTGGATTAATTTATGTGGTAACTGCAGATTCTAAAATGAGTGTTATATGGAACAGAACAAATGATGCAAAATGGCAATAATATTACAGCTCATGTTTAAAACATAATGTGAAATGACCAAATATTTTAACGCCCCTTAACAGTTGAATCTTGCAAAGTATAATATAGATAGTAACTGGTATGAAGACTGCAAGCAACTGCATTGGAAATTGGGTAACCAACTTGATTGTAAAGAGATTCTGAAGAGGCTTTTCCAGGTGCTATAACAAGTTGAGAGACAAGATAAACTGGAGAGAATCTGGAGAACGCAACAATGCAGCTGAAAGCGCTATCATTTGTGGTGGGTGAAAAAATGAGGAATGAATTCAAGGCCAGGATTGGAGTGGAGCTTTCCAAATTGCAGAGCTGGAGGACCTTTTAGACATGGGTTGTGGAAAGATTTATAATTAGGGATTATTTAAACTTGCTACCGGTTGATAAAATGAGCAAATGGTCAAAAAGGCAGAAGATGTAATTCAGTGTCAGTAAATATGAGTGAACGGTTACTTTTGACAAATGAAAATTTAATACTTGTACTGTAAATAGAGGTAAGCTGAACGATTTGAAAGAGCAACGTTTTGTTTCCCTAGCGAATGAAGCCTTAAGAAAGCTAATGGAATATGAAATTCTGTGCTACAATGTAGAGAATATAGAAGCCTGGATGGGATGGTGAATTGGCACAAAAGCATTATAAGAATATTTTGTGTGAAGAATTGTGTATAGAGTTTAGCTCCACTTTATGGGAAGACTGTCAAAAAAGTAAAGAGCATGGGTTCACTGCCCTTTACCACCATCTCTATCATCTACCTGCTGTTACTCTGTGACATTGCTCTAAAACACAGAGCCAGATTTCAGGTCTAACTTACAATTATCACACTTATTTCAAAACTTCAGGGCATTCTAAACGACTTTACAGTTAATTGGGTGCAATAAGAAATAGTGATAATAACCACATTATTTATTCAAGTGATGTTGTTTAAGGGTTCAAGATTGAAGAGAAACTGCCAGCTCTTATTTGAAAAGTTTCATTGGACCTTTATACATCCATATGTAAGCCCAACATTACCACAATTACGTTGAATGGCAGAGCAGACTTAATGGCTGTGTGGTCCATTCTTATTCCTATTTTTATGTCCTGGCCGGAGTCTCCGTTAAAACTAGTGAACTTTTTAAAAACAATGATATTGATTTACCAAATTTCCATCTGTACTTTGTTTTATAATTCAGGAATGTATGATATTTAGCGTGAGTTAGGTACCTCACATCTTTTATAATTTACGCTCATGTAAGTTAGAAACAGGTCATCCCACTGTCAGTGACTTTGTAGCGGAGTGTGTGACTAACAACTCTCCAGGGCAGTGTTGGATTCAGATTCTTCACAATGGTAAGCGCTGATTTATTTATTTTGTCACGTTTACTGAAATACAGTGAAAAGTTTTGTTTATGAGTGGTACAGGCAGATCACAGTAAGCAAAGGATATGCAGATCAAAAAGTCATAGACAGAGACACAGGTTACATTGCACAAGGTGTGTCCTAGGCGAGATCAGTGTTAGCAAGATCAGTGTTTTTTGAGGCTACAGAGTCCGTTCGTGAGTCTGATAACTGTGAGGAAGAAGCTGTTCCTGAACCTGCTCGAGCTTGTTCAGGCTTCTGTATCATCTGCCTGACGGAAGAAGTTGTAGAAGATCATTACCAGGGTGTTACGTGTCTTTGATGATGTTGGCAGCCTTTCCATGGTAAGACAAGCGAGACATATAAATAGAGTCTGTGAATGGAAGGTTGGCTTCTGTGATAGTCTGGGCTGTGCACACAACCTTATGTAGTTTCTTATGGTCCTGCTCAGAGCAATTGCCATACCAGGCCATTATGCACCTGGGCGGTCCACCTTTAGTGGTGCATCTGCAAAAGTTGGTGAACGACTTTATGGACTTGCCAAATTTCCTGTGCTACCTGAGGAAGAGGCATTGTTGTGCCTTCTTGACTGTTGCTTCTACATGGGAAATCCAGGACAGGTTATCATCACTCTGAGGAATTTGATGCTCTTCACCTTCTCCGCCTCAATTCCGTTGATATAGATGGGGACATGTTATCCTTTCTTTCTGAAGTCAAGGATCAGTTCTTTACTTTTGCCAACATTGAGAGATAAATTGTTTTCATTGCACCACATTACGCAAGCTAAGGCAGCATGTGCTGTTTTAAATTCTTTCATGCAGTGTGAACATCACTGGGGAAGTCAGAATTTGTTGAACATCCCTAATTGCCTTGCAAAAGTGGTGATGAGCTGCCACCTTAAACTACTGTAGTCCAAGTGGTGTACATTCCCCCGAGTACTTTTGGAGAGTTCCAGGATATTGTTCTAGCTACAATGAAGGAATGGCAATATAGTTCTAAGTGAAACGGTGTGTGACTTAGACATGAACTTGCAGATGGTGGTGTTCAATGTATCTGTTATCCTTTATGTTTTGACAAAGGAGAATTTGCAGGTTTGACATGTGCTAAGAAGTCTTAGTGAAAGGCAACGTTGCATCTTGTAAATAATGCATACTGCAGCTACTGTATGACAGTGGTGATGGGAGTGTAGTTTTAAGTTGTGGCACCAATCAAGCTGGCTATTTTGCCTTAGTTAGTATCAATCTTCTTGAGTATTATGGAACTTTAGTCATCCATGCAAGTGGGGAGTATTCCATCACACTCCTGGCTAATGTCTTGTAGGTGGCAGATAGGCTTTAAGGAAGTGGGAAGAGAGTTACTCACTGCAGGATTCCTAACCTCTGACCTTCTTGTCTAGCTACTAAACTTTTAAGGCTGATCCAATTTAGTTGTAGCCCCAGAATAGTGAAGGATCCAGTGATGGTAATGCCAATGAACATCAAGGGAAGATGGTTGGATTCTCTCCATATCTGCTTTTTGTTTGTTGTTGTTCTGCCCAATGTCCGTTTGTTGAACTCCAGTAAGTGCCACAGTTGGGTGTTTCCAAGCACGGCCAGACTATGCACTCTGATTATCAAAATAAAATCAGTTAAGCTAATTTGGTCTCCTGGACTTTTAGTATTACTTTGTGGACATTTGTGCTGAGCATTGAATATAGGAGTTGGAATGTCATGTTGTGGCTGTACAGGAAATTAGTGAGGTCACCTTTGGAGTACTGCGCACAGTTCTGGGAAGGAGGTTATTAAACTGGAAAGGGTGCCAAAAGATTTACACGGATGTTACCAGGACTGGAGAATTTGAGTTATAAGGAGAGGCTGTATAGGCTGGGACTTTTTCCCTGAAAATTAGGAGGTTGAGGGATGGCATTCTAGAGGTTTATATAATCCTGAGACAGACAGATAAGGTTAATAGCTAAGGTCTTTTCCCTAGATTAGGGGAGTCCAAAACTGAGGGCACAGGTTTAAGGTGAGAGGAGAAAGATTTAAAACGGACCTGAGGGGACAGCTTTTTCACATAGAGAGCGTTGTGTATGTGGAATGAACTGCCAGAGTAAGTGGTAGAGGCAGGCATAAATGCAGCATTTGAAAGACATTTGGATAGGTACATGAATGGGAAGGGTTTAGAGGGCGATGGGCCAAACGCAGGCAAATGGGACTAGTTTAGTTTGGTCAGCATAGACGAGTTGAAACAAAGGGTCTGTTTCCATGCCGTATGCCTAGAAGTTTTATTTCCCTTTTCGGAAGTAAAATAAAGATTTTAAAAATTCTTTGTTATTTTTAATATTGTAACTGATGTTTGTTAATTTCACTCCTTCAATTCCTTTTCATAACTTTTCTCAATTTATTCTAATCCTCTTCAGCAGATTCCCTCTTCTGAAAGCCTTGTGCTTGTTGTTCTGATTTCACGTAAGGATCACTCTTACCATTTCAAGCTTTTGTTAGTTCTGCCAGCATAAATTTCAGTCGGAAGAGGTGACTACTGAATGGGTAAAGTACTATGCAGCAAGTCATCTGGGGAAGAGGGTTTTTGGTTTGATGCCCGGCTGATGTGAAGCATTTCCCATATTACCACTCTAAATAGATATCAAAAATATTTATTTGACCTTCATGTTTTGGGGCATACAGTAGTTGTTGAAGGTACTTTTATTTTGGTTTGTTTTTAACCAAGGCACTAGTATAGACGCTGCAATTTGCCCCTATATCCCTGCACTAAACGGATGTCGTGTCTAATGAATGCAAACTATCTGTGCTGACATGAAAAAAAATGGTCCTGGATGGCTGCTAGGATTTGTTACTCTTTACCATCCCATTTGCCATTGAATTTTATACTTTTAAGTCAGCCATTTTATTTGACTACCTTTGACTGCAGAGTCTTGGATTTAATTGATTTATTAGTAATCACCCAGACCTGCAAAACTCTTGGGAGCATGTGGCTCTTTTTGCTTTACACTGCTGTTTTTGTGATTGATTTCTGGCAACCTTAACGAACATTCAAGGATTTTGACAGCTTTTCCTTACAAGATTTCATTGTCCAACTCCTCTAGGTGATATATGACTGAAATGCAATTTTTCAGCATTGACCTCAGACTAAACAATTTTTTGGTGCTGTTTCTAGTATGCGAGCTACACCTCCCTTTTTCTGTACTTGGATTTTAGAAGCATGTAAAATATTCTATGGGATTGACAGGTAAGACTGGTAGGCCTTTCCCTCTTGGGAAACTCTAGAACCAGAAGGCATAATCTCCAAGTAAGGAGTTTGGACAGAAGTCTTGTATCAAGGAAGTTTCAAGCAGCGGTAAAGTGTTTTCATCCTATAAAGAGACTTGTCAGAGGTGACACCCTATGACATGTTTGCTTGCTTTCAAACTAACTATTGCAGATCTGTTATATTTGCCAAGAGTTGATGCCAGCCATTATCCATCCTTTCACTGGAAAATAAGAGAGATTCAAATGGTCTTTCGAAAATTTAAAATAATTTGAGCAATAAATATGTGTTAATAACTGGCCAACTTATAAGATAGATTGAAACAAAATTAATAAATAGCATTAACCATTTTTAAATTCATTGTTCAGGCCAGTTTTGCTGATGATGTTTGTAACCCGTATTTAGCTGAGATAAGAAGGTTAACGGGCTGCCTTCCTGACCTATTGATGAATCACTCATGCAGATTGATGCTGTGGAAGAGCCAGAATGCCGAGCAGGTACAATGAGGAGCCTCATCTTAAGAAAGGAGGCAGAAGCTACACATTCTACAGGACTGGCAAATCAACTGTGGGCTTTGCCATTCGATCTGATTTGATACCTAAGCTTAACTCATTTCTCAAAGAATCAAAAACTGGTTCACAATTTGAATCAAGCTTGTTAGCATATAACACTTAACCGTTCCATGCATAAACAGTTACACAAGCAGATGAGGCTTGAGAACAACATTTTCAGCAGAATGATCAGAGGAATACCACATCGGACAAATTTATCACTTCTAATAATTTCAAAGCCTGTGGCATTGGTAAGCTCCAGTGGCCATTTGTTTCTATGCATGTGGTGAGTTTGACTTACCAGCACATTCACAAAATTCCAACAAGCTAATAAACTGAAACAAAAATGGGTGCACCTAAATGTTGGCGCATATGGACAACAGTATTTACAAGAGAGAGACCTCAAGGATTTCCAAAACTGCCTGAGAGACACCAAATGCTGGCCAACCATCAGGGTTATCATGTCCATGAAGATAAGGCATTTTGACACCAAAGTCAAGCCACAAAGTTAAGTTGGTGCACATATCCCAAAAAAAAAGTTGCCCTGGAGACAGAAAACTCACAAAAATTAGCTGTAGAACCCCTAAAACGCAGAAAGAGGCCGTTCATCCCATTGATTCTGAACCAGTCCGCCAAAGAGCATTCCTGGCATCAGGCCTAAAAGGCCTGCATGCACTAGTGGGAAATCAAGATTTACACAAAGACAATTCAGGAATTACCTAGCCCCTTTTAAAAACCTGATGCAAGATTTTTTTAAAAAGTTGCCAGACTCATTGAATAATATTTGCCAGTCATTGTTGTAGGTAAAGAGGGGGTAATGTATTCCAAAGATAATATTCCTGACATTTTAATAATAAATCAAGGACTAGAACTCACAAAAGTTAGTCTAGGCAAGGAAACACTACTAGAAAAAATAAGGCTACAAAAGACTGACAAGGCTCTCGAACCTGATGATTTCCACCCCTGGGGTTTTTATTCTCTGTGCTAAATGAAAGATTATTTCGAGGTAGGAAAGGCTAGGATTCTTTTTTCTTTAGCGTATAGGAGACTGAGGGGGGGAATCTTTTAGAAGTGTATAAAATCATGAGAGGCATGGAAGGGGTGAATGCACTGTCTTTTTCCCAGGGTTAGGGACTCGAAAACTAGAGGGCATGAGTTTAAGGTAAGAGGGAAAGGAATACATGGGAACCTGAGGGGCAGCTTTTTTTACACAGAGGGTTGTACATATCTGGAATGAGTTGCCAGCAGAAGTGGTTGAGGCAGGTACATTAACAAAATTTAAAAGACATTTAGATGAACGCACAGATAAGAAAGATTTAGGAGGATATGGGCAATTGCACGGAAACACGGTTAGCATGGATGGATGTTTTGGTCGGCATGGACCAGTTTGGGCCGAAGGGCCTGTCTTCTTGCAGTTGGATTCTATGACTAAGTAACTAGAGGAGTATTGATTTCTGTGGGTCCTTTTAATGTGGTATGAGCCACTGTATGTAATAACTACAAAGGAAAAGAATTGGAGACGATGGCAGCAACTCTTTAGCCACATCTCTAATTCATCATGTAGTGATAAAGTAAAAAAGTAATCTAACATAAGGCAGATAATTTCATATTAGTAATTATTTGATACTATGACTGCTCTCCATTCCAATACTCAAGATGTGTTGGGGAGAGATCAGCTGAAAATTCAGCAGACTTGGCACAGTTATACCCTCCATGCAAGGGTAGTTTTGACATTATTGATTCACTGTAAACACTTTTGAAATTACAATTCCCAGTCACTTAAGTGATGTCATTGTGTGTTTATTTTAACCCCTTTACCATAGGGTCCTGTTCTTGGAGCATGGTATAAATTACTAGATCGCCTTGTTGTCGGAAAGAGCAAAACTGTGGCATTTAAGAAGATGTTACTTGATCAGGTAAAACAAAACAACAGATTTACTTTCCTATTATCATCTGTAAATTCAAAAACTATTCCAGACTGTTTCACCATAGTACAGTAAACAATAGACCTAAATGAGGAAGTTAGCCAAGTGTTTAAAGTTGGAGAACATAATAATTGAGAAGCGTTTGTACAGGCATCCCAGGACTGCACCCAAAGCAGGAAAATGATTGGATGTTAGCGAGGTTTGAGAAGATTTGTAGCTCAGGTTGAGGTTCTGGATGTGAGTTTGCTCGCTGAGCTGGAAGGATCGTTTTCAGATGTTTCGTCAGCATTCTAGGTTACATCATCAGTGAACCTCCGACGCGCTGGTGTTATGTCCCGCTTTCGGTTTATATGTTTAGGTTTCCTTGGGTTGGTGATGTCATTTCCCATGTTGGTGATGTAATTTCCTGTTCTTTTTCTCAGAGGATGGTAGATGGGCTCCAAATCAGTGTGTTTGTTGATGGAGTTCCGGTTGGAATGCCATGCTTCTAGGAATTCTCATGCATGTCTCTGTTTGGCTCGTCCTAGGATGGATGTGTTGTCCCAATCAAAGTGGTGTCCTTCCTCATCTGTATGTAGGGATACGAGTGATAGTGGGTCATGTCGTTTTGTGGCTAGTTGATGTTCCTGTATCCTGGTGGCTAGCTTTCTGCCTGTTTGGGTCCGCTACGCCAAAAGAATAGCTGAGCAAAACGGCCGCAGAATGCTTAGAGAAATGATCAATGATGCCCACAACAGACTCCGTAAATACAACCGGGAAATTTTAGGCCAAAAAACTTTACTCACCTAACGCGACAGACCACGAATGGACAGACACAGTACAATGAGCCATAGCCATCAGTCAACGGCAAACACAGAAAACGAAAAAACTAGATCTGCAGAAAATACTAGACAAGCTCACACAAAATAACAACACAGAAGCTTGGAAAAAAAATTTATCTGACCGACCATTAACAGACACTGAAAAAGCCGTCTTAGTAAGAGGATTAAATTACAACTTCCGGGATGCGGACAAGAAAGATTTCTTAGCAGCGTTAGAAACAACACTGAAAGACAACAAACTCACAGAAGAAACCCAGCAAACCATCAGACAGTCGCACCAACATTAAGCAGGAAAAAGGAAGAAAACACACACTCAATACACAAGAAAGGAAAGCCCTAAAAGGACTCAAAAAAGATAAAAACATCGTTATCCTACCTGCAGACAAAGGACGCTTGACAGTCGTTTTAAACCGAACAGACTACGTTGAGAAAGCGAACGCACTGCTTGCAGATACCAACACATACCAACAGGTGGCGATAGACCCGACCCCACAACTAGAGAACCGAATCACAGCCTTACTCAAAAAACTTCAAAAATCTGGAGAATTAAACAAGAGAGACTTCCAAAAAATGAAACCAGATGGATCCAACACACCACGCTTCTACGGACTACCAAAAATTCACAAACCAGGAGCCCCCCTCGGACCCATGGTGTCACTACCTGGAACACCAACCTGCAGATTAGCCAAGGAACTACACCAAAGACTAAAACACCTAGTAGAAGACTCGCCACTCCATTCGCTCCACCCAAGAATTCCTGAACACCAAGATAGAAGAGGCTGAAATAATGGTCTCCTTTGACGTAACAGCCCTGTTCACATCCATCAACATCAACCTGGCCAAAGAAACACTGACTACACTATTAGAAGAACCAAAGACACATACACCAGACACCACCAACCTCATCAGCAAGGAGAATGTAATCAAGCTAGTGGACCTATGCCTTACCACCCACTTCACTTTCAATAACAAAACCTACAGACAAATCAACGGTACACCCATGGGATATCCGATATCAGGGTTCTTAGCAGAGGCAGTAATGCAGACACTTGAACAAACAGCTCTGCCAATCATCCAACCCAAACTTTGGGTCCGCTACGTGGATGACACCTTTGTCATCACTAAACAAAACAAAATTAGAGGAAACCTTCAAGACCATCAATAATACCCTTACTGGCATAACAACATTCACAAAAAAGGAGGAAAACAACAACAAACTGCCATTCCTAGACATCACAGTAGAACGAACATTCAATGGGGAAACTTCAAACCAGCATCTACAGGAAAACAACACATACGGACCAAATACTGAACTACAGGAGCAACCATCCGAACACCCACAAACGAAGCTGCATTCGAACATTATTCCAATGAGCCACCACACACTGCAGCACAGAGGAACTACAAAGAGCAGAAGAAAATCACCTATACAGCGTATTCAAAAAGGATGAGTACCCAATGAACACAGTCTGCCGATTTCTCAGCAACAAACCCAAACAAACAGACAAAATGGGCCCAGAAACCATAACCACCCTCCCCTACATCAAAGACATTTCTGAAATGACTGCCAGACTACTCGGACCTCTTGGGATCAGGGTAGCCCACAAACCCACCAACACACTAAAACAGCAGCTAATGAACTTAAAAGACCCTATACAGACAACAAGCAAAACGAACGTCATCTACAAAATACCTTGAAAGAACTGTGACAAACACTACATTGGACAAACAGGTAGAAAG